>NW_010365731.1:35690-62172 GCF_000414095.1 Morus notabilis
TGAATTTGTTTTATGAATCACTATCCATTAGAGAATCAATGGTACTCAATGATGAAGATATAATTAGAGAGGTTAACGGGTTCTACCTGACTCTAATTATGAATTATTTATGGAGGATTTATCTATATGAATGACTATATCAAATGGACATTTCACAGTTTAGAAGTAATTAATGTCTATAATTTTGAGAGTTCAATTCCAAGTTTATAGTGGAGTAACTATTGGAATTAATAGAATTAATTAATTAAAGTGTTTAATTAATTATTAATTTTATTGGAGCTCGAAATTATAAGTCCATTAGTTCATGCGTCGTCCTTGTAATTCTACCAGACACAAAGGGCAAAATGGAAATTTTAGAATTATGGAATTCAAAAATTAAATACTCAAAAATAATTAATTGAGAATTAATTATTATTTAAATAATGTGATTATTTAAATTTGAATTTGAATCATGAACATAATTTAAATTTATCCCTTTTAAACTTATTTGATAAGTTGTTCAATTTAGAATTCAAATTAATTTAAGTTTGACTTAAATTCGAATTTGAATTTAAATTAAAATTGGACTACATGATAAATGATGATTTTCTCTTCCTTCCCTATCTGAATTGGCGCCACACACAGGGATAAGAAACCCTACACTTGGCCGGCCACATTAGGGATAAGGGAGAGGAGATTTTTTGTTCAAAATTCAAATAGGAGATAGAGATTTGATTCCTTCTAGAAGTTTGACTTCTACTCTATAAATAAGATATGATAAAAAATTACGCGTGACAATTTTTTAACATAATTCTTAAGGGGGCTGGCCGAATTCCCAAACATAGAGAGAAGGAAAAATTTTTCTCCCAAAAAATTCCACATTGTGCATGCGTTGGTGTTTGTGAAAATTCGAGTGTTTGTTCCAAGCCGATTTTGTCTTAAGTGTGCCTATACACACGTCTACGTAGATTTAAGAAATTGACGTGGAAGACTTTGGTTTTCTAAACACAAGGCTTTGGAGCAAAGATAGTTCGAGGTCAAAGAACTCAAGTTATCAACCGAGTCGGCCTTCAGGTATTTTTCCTAATTGAGTTCTTAATATATAAATTAATATGATTAATTTATTCGTGCATAAATTAATATAATCTATAGAGTATCTCAAAAGTTTTATAAAAATTTTTGTTATACTTGATCCGTCCTACCGCCACGATTCCGCATCCGAATTCGATTCGGTAACCAACAATTGGTATCAGAGCGGTCTAAAGACAATATTAATTTATGCTTCGATTATTTGATAATCAAAATTAATATATTAAATATGTGATATTTAATTATGTATGTCTGTGATGGGTAGGCATATGCATTTATAGATGTTTATTTTAATTCATGTTGATGAATGTATATATGGTGAATTTGGTCGTTAATTATATGATTCTATGGATCGGTTATATTCATTCATTATAAATTAATTGTAATTTAATTCGGGATTAGAATTATTGTAATTCTAGGATTTGGGTAGAATTAGAGTTTTGATTTTGAATCAAAAAGTGGTCTGGAAGATCAAGTTTGAAGCCTTTGAATCAGCCCCAAATCTGCCCAGAAAATTCCCAAGAATCACCCAAGAAGCAAGGCCAGCGCGCGGCCCAGCGCACGCCCAGAGCGCGCGCAGCGCACGGCCAGTGCCCAATGCGCATAGTGCGCGCGCGGCTGGCGGCCCAGATCCGATAATTGGACCCCGAACGGGCCCGAGGGTTTCTGAAACCCTCGTAATGCGTGCCGATGTACCCAGAAGAGTTTCGGACCCCAAAGAAGGTGAAATATGCCCCGAAGACAAAGAATGAAGCCGAAGAATAAAGAATTCAAGAATCAAAAACCCGTTGATGTAACGGAAGAAAATAATTATTATAATTATTTATTTATAAAATGTTCATCGAGCACTAAGGAGGGACTTGTCAAGGTCTTTTAGAGCTAGAGAAATGACTAACTTTTTGTGCTTATAATGATGCTAAGAGAGAACATTCGTATTAATCCATTCATAAAGCTATAGATAAAAATTTATTTGGACATTAACAACAATTCAATCCTTAAATTTTCTATGTTTGTTCTAATTAATTATTTCAGTACTTAATTTATTGCGTCATCAATCTTTCTGCTTAGAAAACAGAGGTTTTATCAATTATTATTACGAACATGTATTTTCAATTTTGTTAAGTCAGAGGAAAAATCTAAATATATGATAAATATATTAATGCAAAAGTTATAAACCTTCTTTTATTTGAACAATAGATTATTGAATCAAATGTACAATTTATAATTAAAGCAAATTAGATGAAGTTGTGAAACATTTCAAACTGTCCCAATTAAGAGAATACCTTAGGTTAGTGAAAAAATGATAAGCATCTAAGAATACGCTTGTCTCTAAATTTTCTACCAAATAATATGACGATGAAATTAAGGTCAATACATTATTTTCTAAGAGTCTTCATATTATTAACGTGATAAGATCTCTGAATTCGTATTAAAAATGTTCAACCCAAATGACAAGTCATGAATTATGAGATGTAAAACTATTTTAAATTGACCCGAATAAGAAAATATGTTGCGGATCAACACAATATTTCAAAAGGAGAAACTTAAAAGAATGGCGCAGTAGAAAGCTAGAAATCATGGCTAAAGGGGGAAAACATCAAAATAGAATAGAAAACAAGTATAATAGCAATATCTCCATATTCAATCCTCATTACAATAGCTAATAAGGGTAGTTATAACCCACTCACAAGACGACAATAAAATAACCACTAAAATTGTATGACACACTAAACAAATGACAAAACGCAAAGTTAAATTGACAAACTAAGACAAATGACAATGCAAACTGCAAATATATATATATATATATATATTCATGTGACTAAATTTTTCTACACAAAGTATAATTGAGATGATAATATTGAACACATTGTTGGTCAAATGAATAGGGGACCTACAAAGACAATTTTTTCTGATTGATTCATGATTGCTTTTTCAGTTAAATCATATGGACAAATTCATCAGTTGTCACTCTTGAAAGAAGTTTCTCATGAAATTTCACCATAGAGAGCAATCGTTAGATGTCTTGCTGTAAGAGGACTTCAAAACTAGTTTTGCCGTGAGAGCAACAATTTTTAGTGAATATAAGGTACCAGAATTGTAATTATCTACAAAAAATGATATTATTTTTCATGACTAAAAAGACTTTTACTCTTTTTTCCCTGCATGTGATACTTATCCGTAAAAATATTTTTGAAATTTCCATATTTTTTGTTTTGTCCTTGAGAATGTTTCTTCTTTCTTATCTTCAACACGGCTCCTTAGTAGACAAATTATTAAAGACTGTTGCAAAATCAGTAACACCCTTAAATTGTTGTCGTTTGTAATATTTATAGTCGTTCTCTAGAATTATCCACTATGGTCATAAAATAAACCACAATTGCATCCTCCTTGCTATTTCACGCCCAGTTTTGTTTTGTAATTTTTGTTTTATTCAACAAGTTATAAAACAAAAATTATAATTTTTGTCCACAAATTTTACAAAATTTCAATTTGATCCCTATTTTGAAACTTTTTGAAGTAATTAGGCTCCTATCCCAATAACACAAAAACCAAACTATGACTAGTTCTAAATAGGGTAGTCTAGAAACTGAAAAATAAAAACAAAAAAGAAAATTACACATCTTTCTATTCGATTATTCGTTTGTGCCTCACATAATTATTCACTGTTTATCATTTAATAATACATCATTCGTACAAAATATTTTCTACATAAGGAAAAGACTACATATTTAACGAGAGGATGCTACACTTTTTCTTTTCTTTTTTAAATAAATAATTATTCTTCGTTTTATTGACAATAGTTAGCGAATTTTGTCACATATAGAGCGGGTGGTCTAACGAAGTTAACATTTGGAAAATGTGAAGCACCTTTTTAATTTTTATACTTCAATTTGGTTGTTTGATGTCCCCTTTTAGAAGTACTAATTACAAAATGAAATTAATTAGTTGTGAAATTTCTATACTGAACATGAATAACATCCACTAATCCATTTTGTTTTTCTTTTCTTCATTATGTCAATGCGGATTCGGTCAATAAATCATGGACCACCTGATTACTGACAGTTGGAAATTAGAGCAAATGTAGCTCTCCATTGCATAGGAAGTGGGCAAATTCAGAAGAAGAAAAAAAACAATGTCTAACCCATAGAATAAGTTGCACTGATTTCTAGTAGTACAAGTTGTAAACACAGTAGACCCGAACTTTTTTTCTCACGACTTGTTTTCATTATATATATATATATATGGACTTTTTTCGTCCTTCCGGTAGGAGGTCCTCCAAGGTAACACTAGTTACGAAAATGTAACATGATAATTATTAAAAGTAACATCAACGTTCATCTAAAAATTATGTTACTTCTCTCCAACGTCGATATTATGTTCAATAATTGTCATGTTACTTTTTCATAACTTTGAAGGCAAAAATCAGAAACCTAAAACCCAAAATATTCAAACTAAAAATTAGACCCAAAAATCCAAATGTTCAAACTAAAAATCGCGAGGTTAGAGAGGCTTACCTCTTGATCTGATGACGAGAGACGGGCAGTCGGAGGAGGAGAAGGGAGACCAGCAACGGAGAGAGTAATCGGGCGGAGGAGAAACCAAACGAGCTCCGAACCGCCAACGGAGAGATCAACCGGCGAACGGAGAGAGAGGCCGGTGAATGGAGCCAGGGAACCTTGCTTCGAATGGCGAGGAGAGGAGAGGAACACAGAAAAAATTTTCGCAGAGGAGATGCGGAGAGATACGAGTGGAGGAGAGAGTGGAGGAGAGTGGATTCTTCTGAAATGAAAATTGATTGTAAATTTCATAATTCAGTGGGGGTAAAATTAGAAATAAAAAATTTCATTAAACACTCAAAATAGATTCCCGCATAAGCTGAAATCAGAATCAGCCTAAAGGCTGATTCTGCTTTTAGCTTCAGATTGGGGGAAAATTCTTTAAAAATCTGTTTTACCAAACAAGCTTTTAGATTTTAGATTCCCGCATAAGTGCTTTTTCTCTCCTAAAAGCAATACCAAACCCACCCATTGTGCACTTGCGATTGACCCACAACACTTCCCAACATTGTTGTTGTCCAGATTGACTTTGATTTGCTTGCAGAGAGGAAATTTCAACAAATTCTCCATTTCTTCGATGATATTATAGAGAGGTGTTTTTGGGCGGCTGATGTATAGGTTTTCTTTGAGTTTGAAGTTGTTTTTGTTTCAATATTTATTTCATTAAATCTTATTTGAAGGGTAATTTAGGTATTTTAAGGTCAAAAATTAGGTGTTGACTGAGAAGAGGTATATATTTGTCTATTAATTACAATGTTAAGGTATGTATTTGATGAGATTAAAAACCTAGGGTATACCTTTTAAATAAACCTAAAACACAAGTTACAAAATAGTAAATATCCCCAATAAGTAAATATGGGATCATGTGAGGAATAAGTCAAATGGAAACGATCAGGAGAAAAAACTAGTTCAACTAAATAAAATCATACGTAGAATATATTCAAACTTCTAAACACCTAATCTAGACTGGAAACAACCTCCCAGACTCCCAATCAGAAAGCATAACTTCACTTCAAGAAACAGACAAATTGCCACAAATTAATTATTTTCCAAACGTTTGCTATATCAATACATTAGACAGTCACAAAATGCCATTAACCAAGAAAGAGAAGAAAAGGGCAGACCCCTTCAGAAGCAAGAAAAAGAAAGGCAGAAAACAAAAATAGGGGAAAGAAAATGAACCTGAGCACGAACAAAACCGCAAAGAGCAAAGGTGGAGAACTGGCCAGTGTAGATGCCGTTCTCATCCAAATGCCCGGCGTTAATCTGGACTGAGGCATGATCCTTCGAAGTGATGAGCCTGTTGGTTGCCGAGCTGCACCCACAAACAACAATTAGCCACAATGCCTAATTTCAAAAACTTATGTATTTCACTTAAAACCCGTTTAGTTGGAGGATTCGTCATCTGATTCGAATCATGGTTCATGGTTCGCTACAGTATTTTCTCTCACAAAAAATACACGTAAATCAAAAATAGTTCTAATCTCATGATTCTAATCCATGAACCAAACGGGCTTTTAGTTTATATTATGTGCTATTTCATTATAATGTCGTCAACGTACAATACAATACAGTATAAATTTTTAAGAAAGAACAATAATGAGTACCATTTCCTAGGAATGTAAAGCTCAGTAATAACTCCCTCTTCGTTCTGCATATTGGTGTGTGAATGAATCAACCACTTCAAGAATATGTGGGACCTATTCAAACCAACAAAAATAGCATGATAAGGAAAATCAATGCACATATAGAAGGAAAGGAATTATAAACAAAAAGTCTCAATAAAGAGAAAGTACCAAAAGTATCAAAAAAACAAAACAAAAAACAAAACAAAAAAAACAAAACAAAAGCTACCAGATGGCTAAAAATATAGGAACACGGTTTTTCTCTAAATTTTTAACCATTACATCATATCAGCGTAACAATAAAATTGAACAAAATGAAGATTTGGCAGCTAAAAACTGTGTCCAAATACCAATCACTGTGGCATTTTGTTTATACCCTACCATAAATTCTCCAAGAAAATAATTGTAAGATATTCTAACACTAAGAGTACCAATCTGACCCACCAGAATGAAGAGTTTGAACAGAAAATACTCTAAAATAGCTCGGGAATAGGCCGATAAGTCCTCGCCTGTTTAAAATCCTAATTTAATAATAAAACACTACATAGATAAACATCCTAATGCTAATAATAAAGAGGCTCCTTTTACTATAAAACCTCCTAACGATAGTGCTTATTTCTAACCATTAGATCTTATCAAAATCACATAAAAAGATAGTTTTTACTCAAGATTTAACGGTTAAAAATAGAAAATTACCGGCAATTTATTTTTTCAAGACTTACCGTAGAAATATCCTAAGAAATAATGAATAATCCTGACCAAACTCAAACCAAATATAGTTAACGACCAAATAAAAGTAGAAATCCTAATTCCTAATAAAACACAAATTCTCTAATTTTTACGTCCTACATCACAATCACCCAACAATGGAAGCAACATCAGAAATTAACAAAATCGTTTCCAAATTAAACCCAACTTAAAAATATACAAAAAAGGACCAAAACTAACACAATAATGAACAAAAAGAGCAACCAGATAGTTAAAAATTAATCGCTCAAATTCTACATCACAGTAACGAACAAGCTATAACACTTTTAAAACCTGGAATCGTAAAAAACCCAAAACATAAAACAAATTTTAAAGGTGGAATCTTAAAAAATAAAAATAAAAAAATTACCAGACATCACAGGATTGAAACAACTGTTATGGATTATCAGACGAGAAGAAAATGCTCAAAAGAAAAAAAAATTAACAACCTAAAAAATAAAGCAACATTAGACGGAAATTGGATATACGAAATACCTGGAGCAAGAGGAAGAATCCTCTGTGATTCGATGTGCTCAGGCGCAGGGTAATTTTAGATCGTCAGCCAATCAGGGTTCCAGTCGTTACAACTAGTTGGACCCGTGCAGACACGTGAGGGTCCAGTTGTAAATGTCAATATAAGGGTAGGTTTTCTTAGAGATGCAACAATGGCCGGGCCCGTAGGCCGGCCCAAATCCATCTTGATACAGTGACGGGCTGGGCTGATATAGTCCGTCACTATTTAAGGCATGGTCCAGCCCATAAATATTAGTGGGATGGGCTATGCCAATATATATCGACCCATGGGCCGGCCCGACATGGCCCATGAAAAATCATGAGCCATGTTGGGTTGGGTCAGCCGTCTAGGCTCATAATGAGCCGGCCCGTGTAAGGCCCATATAGGCTCACAATGGAGGAAACCAACAAGTTCAAGATGATTGGGCTGATGACTTTGAAAATTTAGACATTTTTGATACTCCTACTAGGAGTAATACGTTGTAATCATGAACAATATTTATTTTTTATGTTTTTTTTTCTTTTTTTAAGTAATTTTTTAAACGACTTATGTATAATTATCTTAATTATACTCTTTTTTCTTTACTAAGATTTTATCCCACTGGGTTTTCCTTAGAAAGGTTTTTAATGATGCAATCGTAAATAAAATATCCATTTTCATATTTACATTGACTATTCAAATTTTTATATTTGTTAACTTGTTTAAAAATTTAAAATAAAAATAAAAAAATTGAACATTGCATGCCTAGATGGAATAGCTCATCTAAACTTATGATTGGTCTTGAATGGGTCAGCTCATTCAAGGCCCATGGCACGATCTATCCTGGCTCACGACACGACCCAATCTAGCACACGTAAAATTGGCCCGTGGTGTAGGCTGAGCCAAGGTAATTCTTATACGGGTCGGCCCGACTCAGCCCACGGCCTAAGGATAACGGGTCAGGCCAGGCTGGCTTGTTCTTGCATCTCTAGGTTTTCTTTGGATATTGAAATTACACAAAATACCTACTTTCAAATCCTTTAATCTATAAAAACCCACTTATTTTCAATATTACAGAAATGTCTACTTCTAAATAATAAGACACATGTAATGTCACATATACGCATATTCGTTATTTTAAGCATGTTCTTTATATGGTGATATTTTCATGATTTTGGGCTGATTTTTTTTTATTATAGTAGTTTTTATCGATTCATTTAAAACCATTGTCAAATTATTTTTGAAAAAAAAAAAGAAGAGGAAGAAAAAAAAAGGACGTAAAAGAAATAAAAATATGAAGCAAAAGATAAGAAAAGAAGATTTTAAGTTATTTTATTGTGTTTAGATCAATTCCATTTGATTTTGTTTAATTTATTTTTACTTAATTTGGTATGCTTTGATTTTATTTTAGTGTATTTTTGTTATATTTTATATTTTATTAAATCATTTTTAACATTTTTATTTAAACAGTACTAGAAATTTAATATAAAACCGTGTTAAAATAGACAAAATTATACTACAAATAAGCCTAAAATTAATAAGGAAATATAAAACATAATAATAATTAGTAAATAAAACTGATTTTTTTACTGTTGAATAAAAAATATAGACGGATGAGATAATCTTCTTTTATGTCTCTCTCTTTTCTCAAGCGGGTCCCACTCCTTCTCTCTTTCACACGCACTCTCTTTTCTAAGGCGGGCCCACCACTCCCCACTCTCTCTCTCTCTTTCTCTCTTCCCACACAGCTCTCTCTGCAAAAAAGCAGTGCCAAAAGAGAAAGAAAAGCAAAATAATAATAAGAATAATAATAAGCCAACGTTGGCACCCCAAAAACCCATTCTACTTTAGAGGTTGTTTGGTTAGGAGATTCGTTTCCCGATTTAAATCATGATTCATAGTTTAATACAGTATTTTTTTTCATAAAAAATACACATAAATTAAAAATGGTTATAATCACATAGTTCTAATTCATGAACCAAATGTCTGCTTAGTAATTTAGTATAGATATTTTTAGCCCGTTTAGTAATATTTTTAAAATAATTTTATTTTTAATACAAAAGTGAAAATAAAATTATTTTGAAAATCATTCTAAAACTAATTCTGAAATTGCGTTTGGTTGGTCTTTTAAGAGATCGTTTTGAGTATAATAAAGAAATAAAATCGTGTTTGGTTATATTTATGAAATTTTGTTTCAAGTACATACAATTAATAATATTAAATTAATGTATTAAATAATTAATAATTGATAATCACTTAGCAAATAAAAATTAATTGAATAATAATAGATATATTATAATTAATGAGTACATTAATAATTAAACTATGCTAAATAATTAAAAAAATTAGTAATTAATAATTAGTTATAAGTAATTAAAGAAAAAATAATTAGTATATAAATAAAATATTAATATTTTATTTACTATTTAAATAATTAACTTTTAGTTACATAATTAAATAATTAATTAATTAGTTACTTGTTGGGAATAGTATCTTAGAAGCATGAGATGTAATAGGATATTTATTATTTATTTAATAAAAGAGTTTATTCATTATTTTATGTGCATATATTTATGAATATCAATGAAAATTCCATGATTATTTATGTGACATTAAACATTACATATAAGTGTTATATATGAGAGGATAATGTTTTAGGATAATAATCGAAACGATGTTCGTAATAAATTTAATTAAAGTTCATAATCTTTAATTAAAACATTATTAATACATGTCATTCCCATTTAGAATGGAACGGTGTTATCCGCACTGTTAATATGACGATGTATTGAATGAGTGTATTTCGCATAATGAGATTATGTGGAACAGGGACACAGACACGATATGAATTTCTGATAATTTCTGTTAAGTATAGAAATTTTAATTGAGTGTACCGATGGTCATATATAGAATGATCTTAATCATGAGTTCTTAATAGACTCCTATTTATGTATTTGTGTCTTTTGATTTACTCGGTACAGATTCTGAGATTCTGAATCCTATTCCTTGTATTTTGGAGACATGATGAAGTAGGTAGCCGGGAATGTTATTATACGAGATGGAATTCATGAATTTGTTTTATGAATCACTGTTCATTAGAGAATCAATGGTACTCAAGGATAAAGATGTAATTAGAGAGGTTAACGGATTTTACCAAACTCTAATTATGAATTATTTATCGATGATTGATCTATATGCAGTGACTACATCACATGGACACTTCACGGTTTAGAAGTAATTTATATCTATAATTATGAGAGTGCAATTCCAAGTTTATAGTGTAGTAACTATTGGAATTAATAAGATTAATTAATTAATTAAAGTGTTTAATTAATTATTAATTTTATTATAGCTCGAAATTATAGGTCCATGAGTCCCCGCATCATCCTTATAATTCTATAAGACACTAAGGGCAAAATGAGAATTTTAGAATTATAGAATTCTAAAATTAAACACTCAAGGATAATTAATTGAGAATTTTTAATTCGAGTTGAGATGTGATTTTATGTGAGAATTTTTTACTGTAATAAAAAAATTAAATGTGATTATTTGTAAAAACTTTTTATTGTAAAAAACTTCAAATTCTAAACTCAAATAAACGAAATGAACAGAACCTTAAAATCAAAAGTACCATGTGCGTTGCTTCTCAAGAAGCTATAAAAACAGCTTAAAATTGTTGAAGAAGCACTTTAGTTTACTTCTTACCAAACGTCAAAAACAGCTTAAGTTGGACAAAAAAGTGCTTTTAGGGGTCCTTTCTCGAAATCTATGGGATCGATTGAACAGAGGCCATATGGGCCAAAATTGCACGGGTGCATGGGATTTCCCCCTTGATCTGCTTGCCACCTGGAATCCATGTTGATGAGGACTCCAAATTGAGGTTGCCGACCGACCTTTCACCTCCATGACCGTTGCACCCTTCGTTGAAATTGGAAGACTTAATAGTTGTTGAAAATCTCCACTGAATCCGTTCATCCTGATTCTTCCTCCTGAACGTTTGCCTCGCTCCACGAAATTAACGCCGTTCTCTTCAATTTCATGAACTTCCTTGTCTCGGTTGGCAGGTTTGGCATATTCTTCAATACTTCCAAACATCAAACCTCATGTTCTGCCGACCGATTGAAGCTGGATGTTGTCCAGGTTGAAAAGACCTAGATGAATCCTTTCACCTTGACATGGGACCTCCAGAATAGGCGACATATTTTGCTATAATCCTAAGTGGTCATGTTTTTCCTTTCAAGAAAGAAATTGGTTATGTTTTTGTGTTGTTGTTTCTTTTCAAAAAGAAAAAGAAAGTTAGAGTTTAAAATGCCTGCAAATAATCAAAACAAGTTATTGAAGGAATACTATATATGAAATCCGTTTTCATTTTCCCCCTTTCATTTTCTCTCTTCGTTCTTCACTCTCTTCTCCGACTGCCCTCTTCTCTCCCCATCTCATTCTCTCTCCCCCTCTCTCTCTCCTCAACCTCGTTTCTCTCTCTATCTGTCGCCTCTTCCTCTTCTCTCTCCTCTCTCTGTGTTCGCGACTGGTTGCACTCAGCTGTAATTTTCTGGTTTTAGATGGGGAAAAAATGAACGAGTCGCAGCCCTGACGAGCCCCACCCCCGCGCGACTCATCTCCGGCGAGCCCAGATCTGCAGCCACCGATCCCACCCGTGCGACGCACCTCCTGAACTCAGAATTTGATTTTGAGATATTAATCTGTTTGGTTTCATTGAATAACTAGAAATGTTTGGTTTTGATATGTGATTTTAATTTTAATTTTGGTAGATCTGGGTTTTTGATGAAGGGGAAGAAGCTGTTTGATTATTGTGATAGATCGATTTGTTTGGTTATTGGTTTTAAGTTTTTTTTCAATTGTTTGGTTATTGATGGAATACTATATTTCTTTAGTGCTATATAAAAAAATTCAGCGTCATATTATTTTATTTCTTTAAACACAGGAAAGAGGATAAAGACTAAGGCGTCGCTTCTACATTCCTGTTCGTACTTGAGTGTGGCTGGGTGACCTGCAGGGCTATATAAACGTTCAATTATATTGGTCTCTAATGTACAAATTAAGGTCATATAAACCGTCTGGTATCAATTTTCTTAGAGACCTGGCAAGTTGAGCTAAGATCTTGGGGAAAAGCGGTGGGTTGAACTTCATTTTCAGGGTCAATGGGTGAGCAGAAGGAAAGAAGGCACAGAATCCTGATGGTCTCTGATTTTTTCTACCCCAACTTTGGTGGTGTTGAGAATCACATTTACTATCTCTCTCAATGCCTTCTGAAGCTTGGTCATAAGGTAATTAAAAGAGTACAGTCATGTTATCAGATTTCTACGTTTTTACATCTACATATTGTATATATGCATTTGTTCTTATTGGAGAAAGAAACTTTTGGATTTGTAACTGTATGAGTTTTGTTTTAATGTATGCGTTTTCCTGTTGTTTGTTTATTTTTTTCCCTAATATGTATTGTTTTTTCTTGAGGACATCAGGACATCCTGTCCTCTTTTCTCTTGTAATTGATTTTTATTGTCAATGAAGGGATGTTTCTTGTGGATAAAAAGAGTTTCTAATTTTTCTATCCACTTTAACTTGATTTCCACAAACCAAATGGATACAATATTTTGCCATCCGCCTTGTAATGAGTGCATAATTAACCCTTTCCAGTTGATAGCTATTAAATTTCTTAGAACCTTGTAGGTGGTGGTAGTGACTCATGCTTATGGAAACCGATCCGGGGTGAGATATATGACAGGAGGGCTGAAAGTTTACTATTTACCATGGAAGCCCTTTCTTATGCAGAATACATTACCAACCTTCTATGGAACACTTCCAATTATAAGGACTATCCTTATCCGAGAAAAAATATCATTGGTGCATGGGCATCAGGCCTTCTCAACACTTTGTCATGAAGCTTTGATGCACGCACGTACAATGGGGTATAAGGTTGTGTTTACTGATCATTCACTCTATGGTTTTGCTGATGTGGGTAGCATCCACATGAACAAAGTATTGCAGTTCACTCTCTCGGATGTAAATCAAACTATTTGTGTTTCTCATACGAGCAAGGAAAACACTGTTCTACGGTCTGGTTTGCCGCCGGAAAAGGTCTTTGTGATACCTAATGCTGTTGACACAGCTATGTTCAAGCCTGCTGCAAAGAGACCTAGAGGTAATGAAATTGTTATCGTTGTTATAAGTAGACTGGTCTACAGAAAGGGCGCAGATCTGCTTGTTGAAGTCATCCCAGAAGTTTGTCGTCTATATCCTTATGTGAGTGTTTTGTGCACCATTTTTCATACTGTCATTCATGATTTATTGGCCTTATACTGGCTTCTGTAGTCTTAATTTAACATAAGTATCTTTTCTGTATCCTTGTGTTATTTTGTTTTGGTTTGAGGATTTCTCATCCTCTCTTCCTTGTAATTGATTCACCATCAATGACAAGGCTTTTGCTTATAAAAAAAAATATATATATATATATATCCTTGTGTTATTTATTGTTATATATATATATATATATAGTCAATTGATGTCAATAGTTGGTAACGAACCCAAGGATGTTATAGTATTTTTGTCAATTTAAGCAAGTTACTTTTCCACAAAATTGTTTTAACAATTGATTGAGATCGATTAGAAAGCTCTATACCAATTTGATAAAATAGCTCCTAATGATCATGTTGAAAATGCCAAGTATCATAAGCTAGTGAATAGCATTACTTATTCTTATACCTTATCTCCTTGTAGTTGCAGCATTCTGTGTCTGTATATCCAGTTTTACTTCTATGTCTTATTTGTTCAGTTGAAACATAATGTTGTTAAATGAGATTGTGGTAATTATCATCTCATTCAGAAATCTGTGATAAGGTTCGTTTTATAATTGGAGGAGATGGACCTAAACGTGTGCGGTTGGAAGAGATGAGGGAAAAGCATTTCCTTCAAGATCGAGTTGAAATGTTGGGTGCTGTTCCACATGCTCAAGTGCGGTCAGTCCTTATTTCTGGCCATATTTTTTTAAACAGGTACTTTGTTGTAGAATGTCTTTCAAGTTTGTTTGAAACTTCAAACAAAAAGGTCACCTTTGTTGTAACTTTATCTAATATGGTTTAACCCTACTGGTAGTTCTTTGACAGAGGCCTTTTGCATAGCTATATTGGAAGCTGCTAGTTGTGGATTATTAACTGTCAGTACACGTGTAGGAGGTGTTCCAGAGGTATGTATAGCTAGAAATCTCTCCTCTAACTGTTTGTCAATTTTATATTTAGTCCATTGCTTGATCACATCAAGTAGTGGCATGCCCCGGATTTCTATATATTCATTTTAACTCGGGTAATGTGTGGCTGGCTGTAGGTTCTGCCCGATGACATTATTGTACTTGCAAAACCAGATCCTAGTCATATGGTTCAAGCAATCAAAAAGGCAATATCTATACTTCCTATGATTGATCCACAAGTGATGCACAACCGTGTATGTATATTCTTCTAAATATATCATTTTTGTGAAAATTGACTCCTTGAAAAGTGCTCAAGTGTTATCTTTTTTGCTTCCATGACTACTTTTAGATGAAGGAACTCTACGATTGGCATGATGTTGCCAAAAGGACCGAGATCGTGTACGACTGTGCTTTGAATTGTGCAAATCAAAGTCTTCTGCAAAGACTCTCCCGGTATGCTATTGAAGTTAATAACTATCTCAGTATACGCTGAAATACATGGTTGTTGTGGCATCCTTCTTGCAAAATTGATCAGTTGTCTATAAAGTAGGAATCATTTTTCATTCTAACCTTTCTTGCCACTGGTATAATTGGGTTCTAAACTTGGACTACAGCAGCTATGAAAATAGTGGAGAGGTGATTGCTTTGTTTATTCAAAATCTGGAAGCTATATCTTCTTCCCATGTCATTTTTTTTTCTTCATAGTTGTGGAGAACCATAATTGGAACCTCCGTGTGTCGTTCGCTTAATAAATATCTTGGCAATTCGGCAGCCCCTTAATTTTCTTGGTTTTCACTGTGAGTTTTTCTGGGTTGAATGTCATATTTTTTGGTTGTGAATTTCAACTCGTTTCCATTTTCAATCAAACATTGTGTCGCTTAGTTTCCTGAGCTATTGAATCGATTATTGCTGTAGAGATTACTAAGTTTTAGAGGATGTGGAGACACGTCAAGTATTTCTGATTGCATAATTTCTTTCTCAGGTATCTTTCATGCGGAGCATGGGCAGGCAAGCTTTTTTGCTTTGTCATGATTATTGATTTATTGTTATGGCATCTACTGCAATTATGGCAGGTGAGTTTAGTGCTTCTATATACCCACTTTAGCTTTCTAGTTTCTACTGTCTTGTCATTCCTTGAGCAATCTCTCGTTCCTTTTTCATTAGCCAGCAGAGGATATAGAGGAGGTGCCCGATTTTACTCTACCATGTGATGAAGGCTGAGTACAAGGGCTTGAGACGATTGATTTTCATATTCGAATTACTTCTGA
Source organism: Morus notabilis (assembly GCF_000414095.1). Taxonomy (NCBI): domain Eukaryota; kingdom Viridiplantae; phylum Streptophyta; class Magnoliopsida; order Rosales; family Moraceae; genus Morus; species Morus notabilis. The sequence goes on from NW_010365731.1 coordinate 51,656, forward strand.
TATATAAATTCACAAACTAGTGTTGATATAATGAAATCAAAGGTTTTACAGTGAATTTTATTCTCAACGCATCTCAACAAATAGTCAATACATGGAAGATGAATGTCGTGCAGCTTGTACCGTTGTTTGTTTGAAAATATACAGACTAGTTCATTTACAAGTTTGCTTTTAGAAAAAGAAAATGTTTATTATAAGTGTGCCAAATTTGGCAACAAAAGATTGTGGATTGTCGGAGATCATTCATAAGTTGTTTTTGGCAGGACAATTGGTTGGGGTACTCCGTTTGCTAATACGTTGGGATCCTTACTGGTAATGCTTGTAATTATTTCTGACATTAATGGAAAGGAGATGCTTGTGTGGAGAAGATTTGGCTTAGAAATATTCCTTCTAAATGATCGCTCTTGTTTTGGAAGCTACTTCACACACACATAGCATAGTGCCTTTAAAAAAGTTGTTTTTCCTTGTGTCATCCGCATAGCTTAGCCTTTGAGGTTGTGCTTACGGGAAACATTTTTGGTCATTCATTCGAGTATTGTGCCTAACATGGCATTATGGCGGACTGGTAACTGTTACGTGACGAGATAACTAGTAACTACCTTATCCTTCAACGTCAGTTTGTCAGAAAGAGTGATGGAAGAAACTATGGAACCTCAAAAATTCCTAGGACTCTTCTACGTTTGATTGGAGAGCATGTGATGATGTTTATTTCCACGGGTATTGCATTCTATGGAAGGAAAATTGTAACGACCCTCTTCTACTCACTCTTGGGAAGTTTCAACACCAGGATTTTGGTCACCAATGCCCCTGTACTTTCTGTATTTAACAAGTTGGCCTTGCATTTTTAAGTTTGTCAATTCCCTTCTAAATATACAAATCTTTGACAATCTCTCTAATTGAAAACATCATATGCCCGCTTTTAAAAGAGCATGGCTAGAAGTTAACAAAAAAAAAGTAATGTTAAGGATACCAACTCTAATGTTATGTACATGACATAGAGTTATTATTTTATTTATAAATGTAATATCTTATCATTAATTAACGTGATAATATTTTAAATATTCATCAATATAAAAATGACAACGCACATATCATATTAGTTGGCATATAAAGTTTGTGTCCCTAACATTAAAAGTAATGTTAAGGATACCAACTCTAATTTTATGTACTAATTGATATGACATAGAGTTATTATTTTATTTGTAAATGTAATATCTTATCATTAATTAACGTGATAATGTTTTAAATATTCATCAATATAAAAATAATAACGCACATATCATATTAGTTGGCATATAAAGTTTGTGTCCCTAACATTATTCTAATAAAAATATTATCATTTCTTAGCCGGAAAAAAAAACGTTGTCAAGTGCTATTATCATTATTCTAAAAAAACATTATTCTAATTGAAATTCTAGTAAGTGTTGTGTTATTTTTAGTTATTTAAGTAATAATAATGTTTACAAAGGAGGGTGTTACACACTCTCTTTCTCCTCCGAGCACTTTCCTTATCTCTCATGGTGATTGCGGTTGTTGAGAACCAGGTTGCCGCCGTGGACTAAACTCTGACGAGAGGCCGTCGCAAACCAGATCCATGAGCTGCGAAGACTAGAGAACGCTGCACAACACCGGGACGAATCTTGGCCAACATCGATCGTCGTTGGAGATCGCAATTTTCTTTTTTGCGGTCGCCTCTGACCACCGTTCACGAGCAACAGAGATCGCCGTTCGGTGAGCATACATCCCTCAGGAGCCCCGTCGTCAGCATCATAGGTGCTCGCGTGGAGAAGATTGTATGAAATCTCGTTCTCATCGCTGAGATCGCACCGTCGCCATAGAACATCGAGTTTTACAAACAGATCCGACTAGATTGGACGGTGACGTGCCGGAACACGGCTGCCTAGTTGGATCTGAGCAAGAACCGCGTGCGAATTAGATCCGAATCTGCGACACTGCAATAGAGCCGGAGAAGATTGATGAAGCGAAGCCACCTTCACAAAGGTTGCCATATCTATGGTTGCCCATGTGTTTTTGAACTTTTTTGTGCAGGTTTATGGATTTTGGGCGGTGATAGTAGGAGATTGTGAGTCTCCGTTTTGTTGAGTTTGTTTTTTTTTTTTTTTTGAATGATGTAGTTCAATTTTTAGTTCGAAGGTTTGATCCTTTTTTCTTAAGAAATGATGTTCAGTTTTGTGATTTGAAGTTTTTTTTTTTATGAGAAATATGATATTTATAGTAAATATAGTATTTACTTAAAAATATAGTGTTTAACGGTATTTTGGAGTTGGTATTTTGGAGTTAGTAGTCGAATTTTTAGATAAATATGTATGTATGAGTAAATACGATATTTACCTATAAATACAGTATTTACCGATAATCGAAATTGGTCGTCTAATTTTTTGATAAGTATGTAAATATGATATTTACAAGTAAATAAAATATTTATCGGTAAATACGGTAATTATCAGTCGCTAGAGATGGTTGTCAAATTTTCAAATAAATATGGTAAATGTGATATTTACAAGTAAATATTATATCTACCGATAAATACGGTATTTATCAGTCACCGGAGTCGGTCACTAAATTTTTAAATAAATATGTTAAATATGATATTTACTAGTAAATACAGTATTTACTAGTAAATACGGTATTTATTAGTAAATATGGTATTTACCAGTCTTTGAAGATGTGACGACGGTGGTTTATTACAAAACATGTTCAAAAGCAGTTTTTAGACTGAATAAGTTAAAAGTAATTTTTTTTTATACAACTCCGAATTAAACCTGCAATTCCCCACCTAAACTCCACCCCACCTAAACCCCCTAGTGTCACTAGACCAAGAGGCTTGACAATAATAGTGCATATCATTTTATTTTTATCGTTGGATTAAAATTATACTAAAACAAAAAAAAAATGTATAACATAATGTAAGTTTTAATATGATGATATGATGATGGCTGAAAAACGAAAAATTCATCTTTTCAGTCATACTAAAGAAACCTCTTTATTTTTTTTAGAGTCTCTACGGTGAGATTCTTTAAAAAAATTAATTGATGGAACATTCTATTTTAACTGTTGAATTAAGTTTTCAACACAAATTCGTATTAAAAATTTACAATGTGCCGCCTAAAATTAGAACTACTTTCTCTACAAATCGGACCCTCAAGTAGCGATGACATTGTTTATATTTATGGTCTTAATAAAATAATAACAGGTGAATTAGTAGAATTTGAATAATGTAGGATAGGCAGTTGACTGAGAAAAGATAGTCAATGATCTCATGACTAGTTTTAAGATTGATTTGTAATTTGTGATCCTAAGAATTCTTATTTGAGGATCGTTTCTGTTATAGATATTATTTTTTTATTAAGTAATATTATATATATTAATTTAATATTTCTCTCGAGTTGATAAAATTTTTAACTCTTAAATTAAGAGGAGCGTTACAATTTAAAAAACAAAAAAATAATAATCAACAGTCGAAATAAAGTGTTTTATCGGATTTTTTTTAAGGGACGAGAAAGTTTTTTTTTTTTTTTTTTTTTTCTTGAAATATCTTATTTCTTATTCATTCCTCCATTTAATTAAATTAATTTAAGGTAAGACAAGGCAAAGGACGATTTCCCTATCTTTCGTTTCGTTCTCCTTTCCTCTCTCTTCTCCTCTCAAACTCAAACTGAAACTCTCTTTCCAGAGTCTGAAACTCTTCAAACACCATTTTAAGTGCTTTTGTTCCCTGCTACTTCCCAGTGTTAATTACAGCTTGTGGGCATGTAATTTTTTATGGTTCCAAGCATGGAATGTGGTTCTTGTAGCTCCTTATTTGGTGCGGCTATGCCTTTCTTGTGTGGCAAAGCAACGGTTTCGTCTCATAAAATGGCGGTGCCCTTCACAGTTTCTTTCAATTTGCAGTCAGATTCTCTCAGTTTCCTTAATTCTTTGCAGGTATGCATTATTTAACTTCTGGGTTTTTGGTTATTGGTGGAAATAAATGGTTATTTATTTATTTATTTCAAGTATTGTGTTTCTTTGAGAATGAAAATTAAATGAAGCAAAAAAAAAATTTAGTAGAGCTTTATATATACTTTCTTTTTCTTTTTCTTTTTTTGTTAATATGAAAATCTTCCTTTCATTGATAGATGAATCAAGTAGAAAGTAGAGAGGATGAGGGATGCTCAAAAGCAAGGTGACAGAAAATGAGTAGGAAAAGGAAAAACAAGTAAAGAGTTGAACAGGAAAATCCATCCATTTTAAACCAATCAAAGAATAAGGAAAATCCTTGAAAGTTTTGTCCGTTGAAGCAAGCAACAATGCCGAAAATTTTGCATTTGTCAAATGAATTGCTTTGTCTTCAAAGACCTTTGAGTAAAGCTTCACATATACTTGTAACTGATGGTTTCTTTTGTTAGTTACAGTTCTATTTGTTCTTGATTTGTAGATTGTTATTATATCAATGCTTTTTAGCTACTACAGTAAATGATTTATTTTATATTTGAAGTGAAAAAAACTCAACCAACTACTTCGTCTCACCTTAACAACTGAATTTGATTGGATTATCCTTGATGAACTTCCAGTTCACCTGAAATGTAATTGTTTCCGTAGTCATAGATTGTTGTTGTTGTTGTTGCTGCTGCTGCTGCTGTTGTTGTTGTTGTTTTTTTTAACTATTCTTTGAATCCCAACAACAAATCAGCTTCTTATTTTGGTGACTTCTAGCTAGATTGAGCATCCAACTTCCTCTAATTTCTATTATTTGATATGATATTACAACCCCGAGACTCGAAATGAATTCATTCATCCTATAAGTATACTTGTTAAAGATTTTATTGTCATCCTGTGTGTTTTGATTAATCTTGGTGACTGTATTTATTGATGTGCAGCGTTCTAACAATAAACTCAAAGCGCCATTAAAGTCATCTCGGAAGATGCTATCATCAAATGCATTGATTATCACTGGCGAACACCCTCAGAATACTGATTTGCCTCGGTACTATTCCAGAAAGGAGAAGAAACCCTTTCCAATTCCGATAGTGGAGATGAGGCGTGCTGCAAGGGAGAGGGTCAAGAAGAACAGAGGCCAGCCTAGAAAGCCTGTTCCACCTCCCAAGAATGGCCTGGTTGTGAAGAGTTTGATACCACTTGCCTATGATGTGTATAATGCAAGAATAACATTGATCAACAATCTCAAGAAGCTCTTAAAGGTGGTACCTGTGCATGCTTGCAGGTAAATATTCTTCTGCAAATTTCTACATAACATAAATGGCTTGAGAGTTGTCCAGTATCTCGAACACGGTTGCCTTTGGCTTTCACAATTTTTGCCTCTGCTTTTGATTACTTTGCTTTAAAAAAAAAAAAAAGAAAAGAAAAGCCAACCTAGCTTTATCTAAGATTGTTACTATACCATGTAATCATTCTCTCATGGTCACTAGAGTTGAAGCACTGGTTATCCCAAGTGATAAAAAAGGATTTGCTTGTGTGGCTGTTGAAGCTTCTTGTATAAAATGATTTTGATATGTAAATGCATGACTTCATGTATAAGATGTCTCCATTTTCATAATAGTTAACACAATAATCTTATACCTGCTAGGTTTACTGGTGACAAGAGGTTGTTGCTAATTACTTATATTGAAACAAGAAACCGTATAATAAGGATAGGATTTTTTTGTACGAAATTCAGGAGGAAGAGTTACCCTCAAGAGAAAAAACAGAAAATAAGCTACAAAAAAGGGGCCCAGCTCCTGATTACAGAGTTTGTTGCTAATTTCAGACTGAGGACTCCATCAGTGATGGCATAATTGCAGTATGCTTCCTCAGAGTGAAAACTATGAGAACCTGTTCTTTATAGAAATCCATTAATCGTGTAGGAAGCCAATTGATGAGGTGGATTTGATGATTAGTATTCTAATTTCATCAGATGTTCTGTTTGAGCTTTTATACCGATTGAGATTGTTTTTGTTCGTTATGCAATACTTTCTTTCACAGAAGTTCCTTGAATGCGTTGGTCTATGATTCATGCTTCGTATGCAGGTGGTGTAACGAAATACATGTGGGGCCAACTGGACATCCATTCAGGTCGTGTAGAGGCCAAAATGCTAGTATCCGAAAGGGCATCCATGACTGGGCAACTGCGACCGTGGACGACATATTTCTGCCTATTGAAGCTTACCACCTCTATGACCGGCTTGGAAAGCGTATTCCCCATGCACAGAGATTCTCAATTCCCCGGATCCCAGCAGTAGTCGAGCTCTGCATTCAAGCTGGGGTCGATATCCCTGATTTTCCAGCTAAAAGGAGAAGGAAACCGATCATCAGGATCGGCAAGAGCGAATTTGTTGATGCAGATGAAAGTGAACTACCAGATCCCGACCCCAATGCTCCCAAGAGACCAGTGTTAACTGAAATACCTGGTTTTGAAATAGTAGGCCCATCCAGTGAAGAAGAAACAACCTTGCTCGCCAAGGAAACACTCCAAGCATGGGAACAGATGAGAAAAGGAGCCCAAAGGCTAATGAAGCTTTATCCGGTGAGAGTTTGTGGGTATTGTCCTGAGGTGCACGTGGGTCCCAGTGGCCACAAGGCGCAAAACTGTGGAGCCCATAAGCACCAACAGCGAAACGGGCAGCACGGTTGGCAGGCTGCGGTGCTGGATGACTTGATAGCCCCGAGATATGTGTGGCATGTTCCTGATGTCAATGGACTGACATTGGAAAGGGAGCTCCGGAACTTCTATGGCCAAGCTCCTGCTGTTGTTGAAATGTGCATTCAGGCTGGTGCAGCTGTTCCTGATCAGTACAAAGGAACCATGAGATTGGATGTGGGAATCCCCAAAGATCTCAAAGAAGCTGAAATGGTAGTTTGAGAATCATTCATATCCTACACACCCTGCGAGATCCTGAAAATTTCTTATAGCAATATCATATTTGTCCATATATCTGTGCTTCAAAATTGCAAAATGTAAATGCTAATTGAAATTGAAGAGTAATTGATCAATTAAATGTTGCACAATCATAATGAAGGCAGTAGGATAAAATGCTTCTTTTTCAAAACTTTTCTACTTGTTAATGATAATATTTCGTCTCTGGCCGCCGCAAACTCGATGCATATTTTAATAATTTTGACTAGACTATTTCCAGCCTGGTCCATCTTGTACAAGTAATTTTCTGAATAAATTTCAAGAGATCTGTAGTTCATTTAAGCCGCGCGTTTTAAGTCAGACAAGGCTTATAAGTGGGTAAAATGGTAGTGTTCCAAAAATAGTATTTAATCTCAGAAATTATGCATCGTCTTATTTAAATCCTACGGTTACAACAAACCTTAAATCTTATGATGGCATTGTAACACCTGAAGAATTAATTGAGATTAATTAAGGTAATTGAGATTATTAGTGTGCCTAATCTGATTTAAGTAATTGAGTTTAAATAATTCTAAGGTATTTAAATTATTCACAGTAATTTATTTAATCCAGAAGTGTGTATGGGCGCATTTATGGACTGTTATATTTTACACATGTCACTTTCTTTTATTTTTCTTTTCTTTTCTTTTCTTTTTCTTTTTCCTTTCTTTTCCTTCCTTTTCTTTTTCTTTCCCGTGCGTTCCTCTCTCTCTTTCTCTCTCTCTCTCACACTTCCGTGCTCTCTCTCTCCCTCTCTCTCTCTCCCATTTGTGTCTCAAATCAAAACCGGATTCGAACCAAGAGTGATTTCAAAGAGTTTTCAACGTCAAGAGAAGGATTCGAGGTAAGATTACTGAAAGAACCTCTCTTGAATCTATGTTTTTCGAATTTCAAAACTTATTTTTGGTTCAAAACGGATTTTGATGATTTTGAGTAAAACTAGAGTAGAAATTGGAGATCTTGGGTTCTTTGGACTTGTTTTAGGACCTAGAACCCGGATCTAGTGGTTTCCCTTTGAAATATTTAGATTTAGAACTGGATTTGCAGGTTTTTTGAACTGATTTCCGCGAGTTTTCGCGAATTGGCATTCTCCACCGGTCGACCGCATCGGTCGACCGGATCTTGCTATGGCCACCGGCCGACCGGTCCGGTCGACCGGATGCACACCACCGGCCGACTGGTGGTGATGCACTTCTCTGTCACCAGTCGACCGGTGTACACGGGGTTTTACCCTGTTTGGCCTGAAATTGTTGTTTTGACCCCTGTTTTCGGGAAAAACCCAAATTAGCTTCATTTGGGGACTTGGGATAAAAGGATTAGCATCCTTAATCCTTGTTTGAGATTGAAAACCCTTGGAATTGATTATTGAAACATGAAATTTGATTAGGGCACACTAATAGGAAATCTTGGTATATGATTGAGATTGGATTACTTTAGGACTGAGAATTGATCCTAAAGTGTCGTTTTGTATCAGTGCTCGCTGTGGATTCAGACTGAAGGGGCTTGAGGAAGCGGAAGCCGGAAAAGGGCAACGCTAGTCCCAGGTTTGATTGTGCGAGGTAGGATTTCTATCCCTTTTCCTTGTGAGCCTGTTTTCAAAAAGAATTTTGGCCTTGAAAATGTTTTAAAGAAAGGGATTGATTTGTGAAAGAAAATGCTTTGAAAACCATGGCTTGTTTAGTCATGGAACCTCATGGCTTGTCCAGTCATGGGGCCCGCGGCTTGAGTAGTTCGTGGGGTCGTATTAACGATTTCAAAATGTTTAATAAATGATTTCTTAAGCGAAGAGATCTTGTGAACTGGTAATAGAGTCTATTGCTGTAAGCCTAGATAGGATGCGGAGAGTGCATCCTCGGGGGCAGAACCCGAAACCGGTCCGGTAGGCGAGGCACTTGGTTAGGTAAGTAATTTGTACTAATTACTTGCTGAAGCCTGTAATATGGTTATTTGCAGTTATATTTCCTTTGAGAAAAAGGATGTGAGGTTCCGGCTGTTCTGTCGGGACTGAATGTCTTATTTTATTTATGTATTCAATTATTCATTCATGCGCTCATTTATTTTAAATATTTCAAATTATATCCTACTAGGCCTTTCGCTCACGTTTTATATTTTAAATGTCAAACCCCTCCCAGGAGACTCGAGGAGCGGTGCAGGGTAGCTGGAGTTGCTACTGTTGAATCAAGTGAGGATCGTGAACATCCTCTTAGACAAATGTAAGGAATTTGAGAATTCTGTAAACTTATGTAATATTTGGATTTACTAGATTGTGGTTGATGTCTGTTGTAATGATTAATTACATGAGCATGTATGTACGATACTGTATGTCCTGTGGGGTGGAGCCCTGTGTGTCAGAGGCTCCGGGATTCTGTAATTCATTTATATTTTAATGCAGTTAAGTGTGGGGCCCGGTCTGGGAATCTGCTTTATTAATCCCTAATCGAGCTCCACGTCACCCACCCCGTTTGGGGGGCGTGACAGGCATTCAATAACGTTATCAAACCTTATAGTAGGGCGCTCCCTTTTAAACTCTACCATAAACTTCTGTTTGAAGGCAAATTCAAATAGACTCTTTCAACTTTGGATTAACTTGATATATGGGGTAGATTAGCTTAATCTCCCAAATGGTCTTTGAATTTTACTCTCAATCTAACTTTGATCCTTGATTTTTGAAAACGTCGCCTCAAAATTAGCCCTACTTAATCAATTTGTTGTCGGATGTTAAAAAGAGGACGAAATGCATATGATGCTTTGTTAGCATAAGATTATTTTATTATGTGTTTATTTCGTTTCTAGTCAGTAGAGTCTTATTTTCTATCTGCATCATGTGCATATTTTGTCCTTTGTTTAACGCACAACTAACAAAAAAGCTAAAATTAATACAAAATGATATACTTAAAATGCTCAATTTTGAATGTTTCAAATTTAGAGATCAAAGTATAAGTGTGGATAAAATTGAGGGATTACTAATAAGATTAACCCTTTTATTTATTTATTTTTGCTGATCTCTTTCAACTTTGGATTAACTTGATATATGGGTAGATTAGCTTAATCTCCCAAATGGTCTTTGAATTTTACTCTCAATCTAACTTTGATCCTTGATTTTTGAAAACGTCGTCTCAAAATTAGCCCTACTTAATCAATTTGTTGTCGGATGTTAAAAAGAGGACGAAATGCATATGATGCTTTGTTAGCATAAGATTATTTTATTATGTGTTTATTTCGTTTCTAGTCAGTAGAGTCTTATTTTCTATCTGCATCATGTGCATATTTTGTCCTTTGTTTAACGCACAACTAACAAAAAAGCTAAAATTAATACAAAATGATATACTTAAAATGCTCAATTTTGAATGTTTCAAAATTAGAGATCAAAGTATAAGTGTGGATTTTGAGGGATTACTAATAAGATTAACCCTTTTATTTATTTATTTTTGCTGAGAATAATACCCTTTTATTTATTTATTAACTTTTCCTTTTCATCTTCTCCATTCTTAGTAAGGAATTGTCAATAAAAGGACCCTATAAAAGTGGGTATTTTGAGGTAAATATAAAAACCCATTGCACATACAAAATCTGCATGGACGAATTCCACTCCCCCCAAAAAAAAAAAAAGCAAACCCCTTCCCTTCAA
>NW_010365731.1:62216-87998 GCF_000414095.1 Morus notabilis
AAAAAAAAAAAATGCAAACCTCTTCTCTTCATACCCCAGACCAACCATTAAACTCTCAAACGGCCATCAAACTCTAAACCCCACGTGTCAAAACTTTACAAACTCTTCTGTCCCATGATCTCCACATGTGTGTTGTATTTCCTCAACCATCCTAAAAACATGAAATCCAAATTAAGAGCACAATATAATAAGTCCCAATAAGAAAGAGAGAGAAGTGACAAAAGCAATATAAATAATAAAAAAAAAAAGGGCAGCATCAGATCAACAAGAAGGCAAGGGAAGAAGCAAAATGGGGTCATCAAAACAACATTCCACAGAGGTACTTCACCAGAGGAGTAAAATGCCATTTTGTCCCATGAGAATGGCATTTGGCGGTTTTGCCATTGCTCTCACAATTGGATACTTCACATTGTACACCATGAAGAAGCCTGAGGCCTCTGCTCTTGATGTTGCTAGAGTTGCCACTGGGACCTCCCATCCAGCTAACACTCACCCCCCTCCCAAGTAGATCAATTTTATTTTTCCCCTACACATCCCTGTCAGACTCAAGAATCATGGGTGCCATCAGTTGGGATCTACTTCTTGTGTCTGATGGGGATATCCCCATCAAGCAAAAAGGATTTTTCTAATTGTTTTTTTGGTCAAATGGGCAGTTTTTTGTATTGATTTTGGTTTTTTTATTATATTTATTGTCATGGGGATCTCTTGTATTGAATAACAATTAATAACAATTTGCTTTGCAAGTTTAGTTGGGAATTGTGGATTCTTGTTAATGAATCTTGCCTTTAATTTTGAGACTGATAAGAGCATCTTCAAACAATTTTTCTAGTAGTTTTTGAGTGAGTTACCCCAACCATATTTTTTATTTTAACTAAATATAAATTATTTTAATATTTATTAAAATTAAAGTATAAAATATTTGAATGGTGTGAGATGCATTTTTCAAAATAATTAACCATTTGATTAATGATTAGAGTGGAGAAAAGTCGAAAGAAAAAAAAATCATTATACATTTTAGTTAAAAACATGAAATGGTTAGCACGGTTGAAAATACTCTAAAATTAAGAAATTCTACGTTAAGAAATGTTAAATATTATATAAAAGATTATTCTCACTGGTGCCTCATGAATTTGGGATCATTCCTAATTTACCGCCTGAACTTCAAAAACTCTCAATTTGTCCCCTTAATTTTAAATTGTTCTCACTTAACCTCTTTTATTGTAATTTCTGTTAAAATTAGACAGAAAAAGAAGGGGTTAAGTGTGATCGTGTGGTTTTTATATGTTTCCTTTTAACAACAATCCAAACAGAAAGATTATATAATTGTGTTATTCTCTTTTTTTAAATCTATTTTTAACAGAAATTGCTACAGAAGAAGTTAAATAAAAACAATTCAAAATTCAAGTGGCAAAATGAGACTTTTTAAAGTTTAAAAGGTAAACTAAGAATGACCTTAAAATTTATGAGACATCAATAATAATAATCTTAGTACTAAAATCAATGTCATAAATGTCACATGTATACTAATTTAATACGCCTCTTAATTTTGAAAAGAATTCATTTAAGTCCTTGAATTATATAGGCCGTGTTTGAAATTGATCATGTTTTTGTTTTTTACGTTTTTCAAAAAAGAAAAAATGAAAACGTTTTCAAAACGATATTTGGCGCAATAAAAAAAAAAAAACAGAAATGAAAACGATTTTTTGGTTTAGTGTAAAATAAGAGAAAAATAAAAAATGACTTTTAATTGTTTTTCATTTTTTATTTTCATTTTCTCCTCTCTTGAACAGATAGAGAGAAAGATAGACATTAATGGGTTTTTTACACTGAAAATAATCTCTTAATAAAACTACCAAACGCATTTTTAAAAATAATTTCTGTCTGAAATTGAAAATATTTTCATTTTTATTTTCATACAAAAATAAAATTATTTTAGAACGAGTTTCAAACGCACAAATAAAAGCTTTCAAAAGACCCATTCTGAATTAGTGGTGATATAAATATTGCTCTTATTTTGAATCAGTAAAAAGTTAATAAACCAAGCCGTGTAGATTTTGGTATAGTATTACGCGAATTAATAGAATTACACATCCGAACACGATGATTAAAAACAAGTGGTACTATATATTCTAAAAATAAAAAGTGTTAATTTAGAATATTGCTCTTGTTTAAGGGAAAGAAAGCCATTCCTATTCTTTTTTTTGGTTAATCACACATATAGTTCTTGAGGTTTACCTTTAATCTCATAATAACTTTTGACTTTTAAAACGTTTTATAGTTTGTTCCTAAGATTTTACTTTGTTTTAATTTTAGTCATTTTATTAACTTAGTTCTAAATATTTCACTGAATCAGTTAAAATTAAGGATTAAAATTAGAAACATATAAAATTTAGCGACAAAAATAATTCATAAAAATAAAAATCAATTTTCACAGATAGTCTTAAAATCTTAGATGTTTTTAACTTTAGTCCTTAATTTACATAAATTCCATCAAATTTTAACATTTAGTTAACGAAATGACTGAAACTGAAACGAAATAAAACATCACCAATTGTGTGACGTTTGAAAAGTCATAGACTAAATTGAGATTGAAAGTAAACCTCAGGGACCATTTATGAAATTAACCCCTTTTTTAATTTCTCATATACTTTAATACTGAAGGCTATGTTTGGTAATGTTTTTTTAGAAGCCTAAAGCATTTGTGTTTAATATGAGCATTCGTGCTATGGTTCGAATTATAGTTATAACTCATTATAATATTTTTTCTCATAAAAAATACACATAAATTAAAAATAATTTTAAATTTATGAACTAAACGTGCATTATTTAAGCCCTAAATTGCGTTCGGTGAAAAACCCAAAAAGTGCTTACCGAATAATTTTTAAGACTCTCACAACGAAGTCAAAAGGTCTGCAGAAAAGTCCCCTTCAAAATACCCAAAAAGACCTATTTATAGGTATTGGGTAAAAGAAAATTATTTGAAACTAGAAATTTTAACTTTCTCAAAATTTCTCGATGGGGCCGCGACTTCAACTTTTCACAATCAGCTCTAGGGTCTGTCTGTAATCACAAATGTTTGACACTATTCTGGAGCCGCGGCTTCAGTTTTTCACAGCCGTGGCGCTAGCCCCTGCCAAAAACAGGCCTTGACATCGCAACTTCAATTTCTTGCGGTCGCGGCTTCCATGTTGATGATATCCAAATTTCTTATTTTTGAGCCATTTCTTCTCCAAATCTTCAAACTAAACCAAGAATGCTCCATTCTCACCAAATCTACAAAATAAAATCAAAATCACACGTAAAAACACACTAAAACAAACAAAGTATTAAGTCAAAGATATTCAATTTATCGACATTAAACTGACTTATTAAATACCCCCGAATTTAACATTTTGCTAATTCTCGAGCAAAAGAAAGAAAGATAAAGTACAAGAAAAAGATTAAAACAAAAAACAAAAAACAAAAACAAAACAAGAACGCACCGAGTCAGCAACGGTCATGTTTGACTTACAAAACATGCCTCAAAGATTGCACAAAATGTATAACTCAAGGAAAACTCTGGAGGATAATACTGAAAGCATCAACAACAAAAGGGATATGAACCAAGTAAAAGGGAAGAACAAAAGAAAAACTCACTCACGCTCGGATAATGAGAAATAGATGTGACCCAAAATCATTGAATATGGAAGGATTAAGATCATGTCAAAGGAATTTGGCAATATTAGTATGTCGTTGTCTAACAAAATGAATAAGAGTCCAATATGTGCATGAATCACAACAATTTGAGTCATGACGACACAAAATACCGAGCACGACTATAAAACTTTTAAAAAAGAATAATCATAATTACCCTATCCCTATGTAGTAGTAGTATGCCATATATATATATGGAAAAAAAACATAACATGCCAAGTATGAATGTAAGGACAACAAACATATAAAAATATAATAAAAAACAGCAAACAAGCTACCATAATGACTCCTTAACAATGACATACTCAAAAAAAAAAAAAAAAAAAAAAAAAGAATGTTTAGACTGCTTCTCTTGTGATCACACATAAAAGGATAAATCTTTATGCAGGAGTTTGTTTTAAAACAAAATAAAAAATCACAAAAAGTCATGGACTCCACTCCAAGTACTTAGCTTTGGAGGACAACAAATGACGACAACATCGTTTCAGCTCGAAGAACAACAACAACACCAAATGCTAAAGCCAATTCAAGTATAATTGGAATTTTCAAATACTACATCTAATTCTAGTGGATAGCCAGACAAAATAGGATAATTGAGTTGACGGGTCTTTTTTTCTAGTCGATGATGATGTATTTTTTTTTTTTTTTCAAATCGCATCTGATACAGGTTAAAGAAGCAAGTCCGAAAGAATAAATGCTACGGGAAAGAAAGAATGAAGCCCACCTCCTGACTAAATTTGATAAACTTTGATTACCAAATTCCCTATAACAATATACCCACACAAAAAAAAAAAAAAAGAAAAAAACCAATATTTCACTTTAGCCCACAAAACAAAACTATCCTTCCCAATATTTTAAAAAATCTTACAATTCCTTCCTGGCCAAATGCCCCAAAAGTTTGAAAGTGTAGCAACTACCTAAAGGATTCTGCCCGTTGTCAATTCCCTGCAGCTCCTAGGCAAGACCCAAGAGACTCCTAACTCTTTCAACAAAAGTGACCAAATATGGAGTGAGTAATAGCAGTGTTACGAGGAAATAGCCAGATCGTTATTAATAAACCACTTTAACTTAAGAATCTTCAATAAAATTAACAGGAATAAAAAAAAACTCATCAAAAGTACCACATTTTCACAAGTCAGAGAAGCACAAAAATTAGTTTAGATATTAAAAAAAATAATAATAAAGAGAGAGAGAGAGAGAGAGAGAAAGATCACCACTTTTTGAGGGGGGTTCGGAGTTCTGAGGGAAGCAGGCAAGAACTAATCGCGAAGAGACTCCAAGGAGAGCTGCTTTAGAAACGGAAAAGGAGACAAAACATAAGTTACATACTAAACATACAAAGTGAGCCCATCATCACACCTCTTTCACTAAACTTGAAAAGTATAAACTCAAATTTGATTATGTCACTAAAAGCCTATAATCATTTCAAGTGCCACCAATCCCACCAAGCCTCCCCTTCAATCAATTGAAATAGTACATGCAGTGTCAGAATTAAGAAATAAACCAACATCTCAAAAAGGAATATAGCAAATAGAAGGAATAAACCATCAAAAGGAAACAATCTGAAGATTAAAGATATAACAAACAATCAAACAAAATCTTAATAAAAGATGAAAAAGGACAACTACTTTCACCCAAAACGGCCTAACGACAAATAGAGAATAAGAAAAATAAATAAGTAAATAAATAAAGGACAGAACATGACAAAGGAACACAAATCAAATGTCAAAAAGTAAATTTCCATGCTTATGCTCAAACAAATGGTTGCAAACAACAAGAGAATGCGTGGTGAAAAAAAAAAATCAAAGAAACAATGTGCATAGAATCCTAACACAAAAGAGTAAGAAAACGATAAAAGAAGGATTTAGCATAATTGAAAATTACGATTTTGCGAGCACTCATTTCACTTGCGGAGAAGACCAGTAGATGTCGTACTTTTGGTGAATGTTGGTGAGAGTACTGCAATCGAACAAAGCTTGTGAATGGCGGAATAAATTTTTAACTCACAAAACATAAAAGACCCAAATCACAAATCAAAGATTTTGACGAAAATTTGTCAAAAATTAATCTCAATCGCTTTAAGAATCCCATCTTTTCTGTCACAAATACAGTTTATGAAACCTAAGTGCAAGAAGCAACAAAACAAATAAAAAAAAACTTTATTTAAGCATAAATCATACATCATCCACAACACTTTCAAATTGAACCCTGAATCCACAATCTCAATAGGAAAACCTTGTTCATCAAACAAGATCTTGACACTGAACACATCAAAATGATAATTTATAGCTGTTTTCAGTCACAGTTCTCCGATTTTTTTCCTCCGAAATGATGAAAACAAGTGAATTTAGGCCTGAAAAATTGGGTTAGAGGGCTATGCCCTGCCATGTTTGTAGAGCTCGAAAAGAGCTTTGATTTGGTAGATTATAGGCCCAGTAACGATTTATATATAAAAAGTCATGGTCATTTTCAGTCAGAGTTCTCCAATTTTTTTCCTCCAAAACTCATGAAAACAAGTGATTTTTGGCCTGAAAAATTATGTTGGCGGGCTATGCCCTGCCATGATTGTAGAGCTCAAAAAAAGCTTCGATTTGGAATATTATAGGCCCAATAACAATATCTAGATAAAAAGTTATGGCCGTTTTCAGTCACAGTTCTCCGATTTTTTTTCCTCCAAAAGTGATGAAAACAAGTGAATTTTGGCCCGAAAAATTGGGTTGGCGGGCTACGCCCTGCCATGATTGTTGAGCTCGAAAAGAACTTCGATTTGTTATATTACAGGTCCAGTAACGATTTGTAGATAAAAAGTTATGGGCGTTTTCAGACACAGTTCTCCGATTTTTTTCTTCCGAAACTGATAAAAACAAGTGAATTTTGGCGTGAGAAATTGTGTTGGCGGGCTATGCCCTACCATGATTGTAGAGCTCGAAAATAGCTTCAATTTGAAATTATAGGCCAAGTAACAATATCTAGATAAAAAGTTATGGCCGTTTTCAGTCACAGTTCTTCTATTTTTTCCCTCTGAAACTGATGAAAACAAGTGAATTTGGGCCGAAAAAATTGGATCGGCAAGCTACGCCCTGCCATTATTGTATAGCTCGAAAAGAGCTTCGATTTGGTATATTATAGGCCCAGTAACGATTTGTAGATAAAAGGTTATGGCTATTTTCAGTCACAGTTATCTGATTTTTTTCCCAAAAATTGATGAAAACAAGTGAATTTTGGCCAAAATATTTGGATTGGCGGGCTATGCTATGCCATGATTGTAGAGCCCAAAAAGAGCTTCGATTTGGTATATTATAGGCCCAGTAACGATTTATAGATAAAAAGTTATGACCGTTTTGAGTCAGAGTTCTCTGATTTTTTACCTCCGAAACTGATGAAAAGAAGTGAATTTTGGCCCAAAAAATTGGTTTAGCAGGATATGCCCTGTCATGATTGTAAAGCTCGAAAAGAGCTCCGGTTTTGGTATATTAGAGGCCCAGTAAAGATATCTAGATAAAAAGTTATGGTCGTTTTCAGTTACAGTTCTCTGATTTTTTTCCTTCGAAAGTGATGAAAACAAGTGAATTTTGGCCCGAAAAATTGGGTTGGCGGGCTATGCACTGCCATGATTGTAGAGCTTGAAAATAACTTTGATTTGGTATGTTATAGGCCCAGTAACGATATCTAGACAAAAAATTATAGCCGTTTTTAGTCACAGTTCTCTGATTTTTTTCCTCCAAAACTTATGAAAACAAGTGAATTTTGGCCTGAAAAATTGGGTTGGAGGGCTATGCCCTGCCATATTTGTAGAGCTCGAAAAGAGCTTTGATTTGGAATATTATAGGCCCAGTAACGATTAGAACATAAAAAGTCATGGCCCTTTTCTGTCATAGTTCTCTGATTTTTTTCCTCCGAAACTGATGAAAACAAATGAATTTTGGCCTGAAAAATTGTGTTGGCGGGCTATACCCTCCCATGAGTGTAGAGCTCAAAAAGAGCTTCGATTTGGTATATTATAGGCCCAATAACAATATATAGATAAAATGTTATGGCCGTTTTCAATCACAGTTCTCTGATTTTTTTGCTCCGAAAGTGATGAAAACAGGTGAATTTGGCCCAAAAAATTGGGTTGGCAGGCTACGACCTGCCATGATTGTTGAGCTCGAAAAGAACTTCAATTTGTTATATTATAGGCCCAGTAACGATTTGTAGATAAAAAGTTATGGCCGTTTTCAGTTACAGTTCTCCTATTTTTTTCCTCCGAAACGGATGAAAACAAGTGAATTTGGGCCGAAAAAATTGGATTGTCGAGCTATGCCCTACCATGAATGTAGAGCTCGAAAAGAGCTTCGATTTGGTATATTATAGGCTCAGTAACGACTTGTAGATAAAAAGTTATGGCTGTTTTCAGTCACAGTTCTCTGATTTTTCCCCCAAAATTGATGAAAACAAGTGAATTTTAGCCCAAAAATTTTGATTGGTGGGCTATGCCATACTATGATTGTAGAACTCGAAAAGAGTTTCGATTTCGTATATTATAGGCCCAGTAACGATTTGTAGATAAGATAAAAAGTTATGGCCGTTTTCAGTCACAGTTCTCTGATTTTTTACCTCCGAAACTGATGAAAGAAGTGAATTTTGGCTCAAAAAATTGGGTTGGCGGGCTATACCCTGCCATGATTGTAGGGCTTGAAAAGGGCTTCAGTTTTGGTATATTATAGGCCTAGTAAAGATGTCTAGACAAAAAGTTCTTGCCATTTTCAGGCACAATTCTCTGATTTTTTTCCTCTGAAACTGATGAAAATAAGTGAATTTTTGCCCCAAAAATTGGGTTGGCGGGCTATGCACTGCCATGATTGTAGATCTCGAAAATAGCTTCGATTTGGTATATTAGAGGCCCAGTAACAATATCTAGATAAAAAGTTATGGCCGTTTTCAGTCACAGTTGTCCTATTTTTTTCCTCCGAAACAGATGAAAACAAGAGAATTTGGGCCGAAAAAATTGGATTGGTGGGCTACGCTTTGCCATGATTGTTGAGCTCGAAAAGGGGTTCGATTTGGTATATTATAGGCCCAGTAACAATTTGTAGATAAAAAGGTATGGCCATTTTCTGTCACAGTTCTCTGATATTTTACCTCCGAAACTGATGACAAGAAGTGAATTTTGGCCCGAAAAATTGGGTTGGCGGGCTATGCCCTGCCATGATTGTAGAGCTCGAAAAGAGCTTCAATTTTGGTATATTATAGGCCCAGTAACGATATCTAGATAATAAGTTATGGCCGTTTTTAGTCACTGTTCTCCGATTTTTTTCCTCCGAAAATGATGAAAACAAGTGAATTTTGGCCCGAAAAATTGGTTTGTAGGGCTATCCCCTACCATGATTTTAGAGCTCGAAAATAGCTTCGATTTCGTATATTATAGGCCCAGTAACGATATCTAGATAAAAAGTTATAGCCGTTTTCTGTCACAGTTCGCCGATTTTTTTCCTCCAAAATGATGAAAACAAGTTAATTTTGGCCTAAAAAATTGGGTTGGAGGGCTATGCCCTGCCATGTTTGTAGAGCTCGAATAGAACTTCGGTTTTGGTATATTATAGGCCCAGTAATGATATCTAGATAAAAAGTTATGGCCCTTTTCAGTCACAGTTCTCCAATTTTTTTCCTCCGAAACTGATGAAAACAATTGAATTTTGGCATGAGAAATTGTGTTGGCGGGCTATGCCCTACCATGATTTTGGAGCTCAGAAAGAGCTTTGATTTGGTATATTATAGGCCCAATAACAATATCTAGACAAAAAGTTATGGCCGTTTTCAGTCACAGTTCTCTAATTTTTTTCCTCCGAAAGTGATGAAAATAAGTGAACTTTTGCCTGAAAAATTGGGTTGGTGGGCTACGCCCTATCATGATTGTTGAGCTCGAAAAGATCTTCAATTTGTGATATTATAGGTCCAGTAACAATTTGTAGATAAAAAGTTATGTGCGTTTTCAGTCATAGTTCTCCGATTTTTTTCCTCCGAAAGTGATGAAAACAAGTGAATTTTGGCCTGAAAAATTGGCTCGAAGGGCTATGCCCCGCCATGTGTGTAGAGCTCGAAAAGAGCTTTGATTTGGTATATTATAGGCCCAGTAACGATATCTAGATAAAAAGTTATAGCCGTTTTCAGTCACAGTTCTCTAATTTTTTTCCTCCGAAAGTGATGAAACCAAGTGAATTTTGGCCCGAAAAATTGGGTTGGTGGGCTCCGCCCTGCCATGATTGTTGAGCTCGAAAAGATCTTCAATTTGTGATATTATAGGTCCAGTAACAATTTGTAGATAAAAAGTTATGGCCGGTTTTAGTCACAATTCTCCAATTTTTTTCCTCTGAAACTGATGAAAACAAGTGTATTTTGGCCTGAAAAATTGGCTCGAAGGGCTATGCCCCGCCATGTGTGTAGAGCTCGAAAAGAGCTTTGATTTGGTATATTATAGGCCCAGTAACGATATCTAGATAAAAAGTTATAGCCGTTTTCAGTCACAGTTCTCTAATTTTTTTCCTCCGAAAGTGATGAAACCAAGTGAATTTTGGCCCGAAAAATTGGGTTGGTGGGCTCCGCCCTGCCATGATTGTTGAGCTCGAAAAGATCTTCAATTTGTGATATTATAGGTCCAGTAACAATTTGTAGATAAAAAGTTATGGCCGTTTTCAGTCACAGTTCTCTGCTTTTTTTCCTCCGAAACTGATGAAAACAAGTGAATTTTGGCCCGAAAAATTGGGTTTGAGGGCTATGCCCTAGCATGATTGTAGAGCTCAAAAATAGCTTCGATTTGGTATATTATAGGCCCAGTAACGATATCTAGATAAAAAGTTATAGCCGTTTTCAGTCACAGTTCTCTGATTTCTTTCCTCCGAAACTGATGAAAACAAGTGTATTTTGGCCTGAAAAATTGGCTCGAAGGGCTATGCCCCGCCATGTGTTTAGAGCTCGAAAAGAGCTTTGATTTGGTATATTATAGGCTCAGTTACGATTTGTAGATAAAAAGTAATGGCCCTTTTCAGTCACAGTTCTCCGATTTTTTTCCACCGAAACTGATGAAAGCAAGTGAATTTTGGCCAGAAAAATTGGGTTGGCGGGCTATGCCCTGCCATGATTGCAGAGCTCAAAAGTAGCTTCGATTTGGTATATTATAGGCCCAGTAACGATATCTAGATAAAAAGTTATAGCCGTTTTCAGTCACAGTTCTCTGATTTTTTACCTCCGAAACTGATGAAAAGAAGTGAATTTTGGCCCAAAAGATTGGGTTGGCGGGTTATGCCCTGCCATGATTGTAGAGCTCGGAAAGAGCTTCGGTTTTGGTCTATTATAGGCCTAGTAACGATATCTAGATAAAAAGTTATGGCCGTTTTCAGTCACAGTTCTCTGATTTTTTTCCTCCGAAACTGATGAAAACAAGTGAATTTTGGCCCGAAAAATTGGGTTTGAGGGCTATGCCCTAGCATGATTGTAGAGCTCAAAAATAGCTTCGATTTGGTATATTATAGGCCCAGTAACGATATCTAGATAAAAAGTTATAGCCGTTTTCAGTCACAGTTCTCTGATTTCTTTCCTCCGAAACTGATGAAAACAAGTGTATTTTGGCCTGAAAAATTGGCTCGAAGGGCTATGCCCCGCCATGTGTTTAGAGCTCGAAAAGAGCTTTGATTTGGTATATTATAGGCTCAGTTACGATTTGTAGATAAAAAGTAATGGCCCTTTTCAGTCACAGTTCTCTGATTTTTTTCCTCCGAAACTGATGAAAACAAGTGTATTTTGGCCTGAAAAATTGGCTTGAAGGGCTATGCCCCGCCATGTGTGTAGAGCTCGAAAAGAGCTTTGATTTGGTATATTATAGGCTCAGTTACGATTTGTAGATAAAAAGTAATGGCCCTTTTCAGTCACAGTTCTCTGATTTTTTTCCACCGAAACTGATGAAAGCAAGTGAATTTTGGCCACAAAAATTGTGTTGGCGGGCTATGCCCTGCCATGATTGTAGAGCTCAAAAACGGCTTCGATTTGGTTTATTATAGGCCCAATAACAATATCTAGATAAAAAGTTATGACCGTTTTAAGTCACTGTTCTCTGATTTTCTTCCTCCGAAAGTGAAGAAAACAAGTGAATTTTTGCCCGAAAAATTGGGTTGGCGGGCTATGCCCTGCTAGGATTGTGGAGTTCGAAAATGGCTTCGGTTTTGGTATATTATAGGCCAGGTAACCCTATCTAGATAAAAAGTTATGGCCATTTTCAGTCACAGTTCTCCGATTTTTTTCCTCTGAAACTGATGAAAAGAAGTGTATTTTGGCCCTGAAAATTGGGTTGGCGGGCTATTCCCTACCATGAATGTAGAGCTCGAAAATAGCTTCGATGTGGTATATTATAGGCCCAGTAACGATATCTAGATAAAAAGTTATAGCCGTTTTCAGTCACAGTTCTCTGAATTTTTTCCTCCGAAGCTGATGAAAACAAGTGAATTTTGGCCTGAAAAATTGGGTTAGGGGGCTATGCCCTGCCATGTTTGTAGAGCTCGAAAAGAGCTTTGGTTTGGTATATTATAGGCCCAATAACTATTCGTAGATAAAAAGTCGTGGCCCTTTTTAGTCACAGTTCTTCGATTTTTTTCCTCCGAAACTGATGAAAACAAGTGAATGTGGGACGAAAAAATTGGGTTGGCGGGCTATGTCCTGCCATCATTGTAGAGCTCGAAGAGAGCTTCAATTTGGTATATTGTAGGCCTAGTAACGATCTGTAGATAAAAAGTTATGGCCGTTTTGAGTCACAGTTCTACGATTTTTTTCCTCCGAAACTGACGAACACAAGTGAATTTTGGCCTGAAAAATTGGGTTGGCAGACTACGCCCTGCCATGATTGTTGAGCTTGAAAAGAGCTTCGATTTGGTATATTTTAGGCCCAGTAACGATTTGTAGATAAAAAGTTATGGCCGTTTTGAGTCACAGTTCTCCGATTTTTTTCCTCCGAAACTGATGAAAACAAGTGAATTTTGGCCTGAAAAATTGGGTTGGCGGGCTATGCCCCACCATGATTGTAGAGTTCGAAAGTAGCTTCGATTTGGTATATTCTAGGCCCAGTAACAATATCTAGATAAAAACTTATGGTCGTTTTCAGTCACAGTTCTCCGATTTTTTTCCTCCGAAACGGATGAAAACAAGTGAATTTGGGCCGAAAAAATTGGATTGGCGGGCTACGACCTATCACGATTGTAGAGCTCGAAAAGAACTTCGATTTGGTATATTATAGGTCCAGTAACGATTTATAGATAAAAACTTATGGTCGTTTTCAGTCACAGTTCTCCGATTTTTTTCCCTCCAAAACTAATGAAAACAAGTGAATTTTGGCCCAAAAAATTGGATTGGCGGGTAATGCCTGTAATGATTGTAGAGCTTGAAAAGGGCTTCGATTTGGTATATTATAGGCCCAGTAACGATTTGTACATAAAAAGTTATGGCCGTTTTCAATTACACTTCTCCAACTTTTTTCCTCCGAAACTGAGGAACACAAGGGAATTTTGGCCCAAAAAATTGGGTTTGCGGGCTATGTCCTGCCATCATTGTAGAGCTCGAAGAGAGCTTCACTTTGGTATATTGTAGGCCCAGTAACGATCTGTAGATAAAAAGTTATGGCCGTTTTGAGTCACAGTTCTACGATTTTTTTCCTCCGAAACTGACGAACACAAGTGAATTTTCGCCTGAAAAATTGGGTTGGCAACGCCCTGCCATGATTGTTGAGCTTGAAAAGAGCTTCGATTTGGTATATTATAGGCCCAGTAACGATTTGTAGATAAAAAGTTATGGTCGTTGTGAGTCACAGTTCTCCGTTTTTTTCCTCCGAAACTGATGAAAACAAGTGAATTTTGGCCTGAAAAATTGGGTTGGCGGGCTATGCCCCACCATGATTGTAGAGTTCGAAAGTAGCTTCGATTTGGTATATTCTAGGCCCAGTAACAATATCTAGATAAAAACTTATGGTCGTTTTCAGTCACAGTTCTCCGATTTTTTTCCTCCGAAACGGATGAAAACAAGTGAATTTGGGCTGAAAAAATTGGATTGGCGGGCTACGACCTATCACGATTG
The DNA here is from genome assembly GCF_000414095.1 of Morus notabilis. Taxonomy (NCBI): domain Eukaryota; kingdom Viridiplantae; phylum Streptophyta; class Magnoliopsida; order Rosales; family Moraceae; genus Morus; species Morus notabilis. The sequence goes on from NW_010365731.1 coordinate 76,002, forward strand.
TAGAGCTCGAAAAGAACTTCGATTTGGTATATTATAGGCCCAGTAACGATTTATAGATAAAAACTTATGGTCGTTTTCAGTCACAGTTCTCCGATTTTTTTCCCTCCAAAACTAATGAAAACAAGTGAATTTTGGCCCAAAAAATTGGATTGGCGGGGAATGCCCTGTAATGATTGTAGAGCTTGAAAAGAGCTTCGATTTGGTATATTATAGGCCCAGTAACGATTTGTACATAAAAAGTTATGGCTGTTTTCAATTATACTTCTCCAACTTTTTTCCTCCGAAACTCAGGAACACAAGGGAATTTTGGCCCAAAAAATTGGGTTGGCAGGCTATGTCCTGCCATCATTGTAGAGCTCGAAGAGAGCTTCAATTTGGTATATTGTAGGCCCAGTAACGATCTGTAGATAAAAAGTTATGGCCGTTTTGAGTCACAGTTCTACGATTTTTTTCCTCCGAAATTGGCGAACACAAGTGAATTTTGGCCTGAAAAATTGGGTTGACAGACTACGCCCTGCCATGATTGTTGAGCTTGAAAGAGCTTCGATTTGGTATATTATAGGCCCAGTAACGATTTGTAAATAAAAAGTTATGGCCGTTTTGAGTTATAGTTCTCCGATTTTTTTCCTCCGAAACTGATGAAAACAAGTGAATTTTGGCCTAAAAAATTGGGTTGGCGGGCTATGCCCCACCATGATTGTAGAGTTCGAAAGTAGCTTCGATTTGGTATATTCTAGGCCCAGTAACAATATCTAGATAAAAACTTATGGTCGTTTTCAGTCACAGTTCTCCGATTTTTTTCCTCCGAAACGGATGAAAACAAGTGAATTTTGGCCTAAAAAATTGGGTTGGATATTATAGGCCCAGTAACGATTTGTAGATAAAAACTTATGGTCGTTTTCAGTCACAGTTCTCTGATTTTTTTCCTCTGAAACTGATGAAAACAAGTGAATCTGGTCCTGAAAAATTGGATTGGCGGGCTACGACCTATCATGATTGTAGAGCTCGAAAAGAACTTCGATTTGGTATATTATAGGCCCAGTAACGATTTGTAGATAAAAACTTATGGTCGTTTTCAGTCACAGTTCTCTGATTTTTTTTCCTCCACTTGGAGGCATGCTTGCTGACTATGTTGTTGTTGGGGGTCAAACGCATTTGGTCCCCAGTGGAGTCGCCAATTGTTGACGGTGAATTTTCGTCAACAAAAACAGGCCGGGTTAACTCTAGGTTTCCCGTCGGATTACCGGCTTTAATATAGGTTATATGTAAGAGTTTTGTATCGTAGGTGTTTGATGTTTTTAGAGGGATGAGCAATTTGGAAGAATAATGCTTTAAAGTAAAGGAACACAAGAGATTTTATAGTGGTCCACTCTATAAAATCAGAGCTACATCCACTGTGGTTGTATATTCCTTTTGAGGTGATCACAATTTTAGATCAATTACTCTTGTTTCTGGACGTGAACCCCTTTTCTGTATGGGGCTTTACTTCTTTTATATTGGAGCTTCCTTCGCGGGGTGGGTTTCCTTTGTAGGCAGAAGCACTCAAGTGCTCTTCCTTTTTAGGTCCAGACGTAGCCCACTAATCACTTGGAGTACTGTTCACTCAGCCAATTTAGTCACCTATTACGGCTCTGTGCGTACCTGTAACCCTTTTATGTCCCCCGTGGGGCGGTTCAAAGGGTTGCAATTAATGCCTGCATTGCAGACGTCCCCCGTTACTGTACACAACTTGCCATGTCAGGCTTTCCCCCAAGGAGCATTCCCCTCGTCGCCAGTGTTGTTTAGCCCAATTATCTCTCTTGGAGGTCGATTTTATGACGATGGATTTTTATGTTGTAAGGTCGACGGTGCGATCTGTCTACGCCAGATGAAATCGACGCCCTAAGTTGGACTTCTTACTTGGGCTCTTCGCAAAGGAATGGAAGGGAGTTCCAGACGTCGAGGGTTGTCGCTAGCCACGTGTCATATTGTCATCTTTCCACGCGTCCTCCACATTTTCCCCCACAACAGGTTGTGTTCTGTGTGTGTATATATATATGTGTATATGTGTGTGTGTATATACATATCTTTTTTACTTTGAAATAACAAATAAGGGTTACCAAAGTAAGTCCACGGTTCAAGCTTCATATATATATTGTTCAATAAATCATTAGTAATTATATTGAGAAATGAAACCATGTTTTAATTTGTCGTTACCCTGAGAATTATTCAGTCAAAGCAGGTTAGATGCATTAGAGAAACCATATTCTAAGAAACAACTGATGAAAAAAACATATGAGAGGCTTTCTGAACCCATTTATTTTAATAAAGAATATGGTATACACAAATCTCAAAAGAAAAAAGAAAACTTCTATTTGTGCTTATTGAATAATCTACTCTTATTCATTCTCAAAAAAGAAAAAATAAACTACTCTATGGTAATGGGGATGTTATGATATATAAGGTCAACTTCGCAGTATGAAATCCATAAAAAAAAATAAATAAATAAAGAACACAGGTAAACGTATATGTCTCCTAATTAATTATTGATATTTTTGGATGTCATTATAATAAATCCCACGTTGATCTCCTATTAATATAGATAAGTAAGGATAAATTCTCGTGGTCTTCCTTGAAACAATGATAACACACTAGAACTAGCTAGTAGATTATTTCAAGACAAACTAATTTGATTCCTTTACCATTCAAGAATCATTAATTTACGGACGACTTGGTGAGGATGAATGAATACATGCGCGTTACTCTTCATGATCGCAGTGTCAAGTATTTGACAACTTTTCTGCACCACATTAGCAGATAACATATTAATGGCAATGATTCATTCAACTCAAGCATCGAGTGCATGCTATAGGCACACAAACGTCTATTATTCATGAAATCATTAATTATTTTGACTTCTATATGTGTATATACATATACACGTGTGTGTGTATATATATATATATATCGTGGTAGTGTATCATGATCCGCTCAAAGTGACTGTTCATAGCCTTCATGGTCTGCTCCACTCACCCACAAGAAGCACAACACTATACAGCAGTCTACTGTCTATCCCCTTCGTTATAATTAAACGAAATTAAGTGGAACTTTTTCGTCAACTTCCAAAGTGTGGCCAACATCACTCGAGAAATAATCCACGAATTTTGTAAGAAGTAACACTAGCTAGTAAGGAAAGAAAAAGCAAAGAAAGAAAAAGTCATCACACACACGTATCGGCCTTGTTTACGGTCCCATCCGTGTGCACTAACTCCCTATATATAAAATGTGGAAGTGGAAACGTGACGACATTATAATAATTTAACATACCACGTACATTATTTGATATAATATGAAATTATTTAATATGACACTAATATTAGAAAGACGTAACACCAAGAAATTTAACTATTTTAGACTATTGTTACACTTTAATTTAATCATTTAACATGATACGACTTTTAGAAATATGTACTAATAATCAGAGATGATTAAACATTTTGATGTCTCACATTTTTAATATCGGTTACGTTAAATAAATATCATGTTACATTTTTACTTCTACATGTTACATTAGAGACTCTCCTAAAAAATCATATATCAAACATTTCATTATAAGATTTCACATATATCTATTAAGTAATGAGAGATTATTGCACATGTTATAAGGTACAATAAATATAAAATTTCATAATTTTAGGGTTCATCATATTTCACATATAAATAGAATTAAAGATAAATTACGGTAGAACAACCTTAACAGTGGGTGGCTCCGCCCAGATTCTATATACTGGACCTAAATTACCAACTCTTACATAATCTTTCTTTTTCATTTTCCGTATTAAAGGAATTATTTTGGCATCATATATAAGTTTAATTTGGCCCCGTTCACTTCACTAATTCGAGTTTAGAATTCGAGTTTTGCTACAGTAAAAAACTCTCACAAATAATCACATTTAGCTTTTTTACTACAGTAAAAAATTCTCACATAAAATCACATCTCAACTCAAATTACAAATTCGAATTAGCGAAGTGAACGGGCCCTTTATATCCCGTTGTTCTGTTTTGCTTACTTGATTAATTTGCATTTAGCACGTAAGTAACTGTTGAAACTAAATTATAGGAAGTAAAGCAGTCAACGGAATGACAGTACTGGCAGTGGCTTGTGGATCATACGCATCCTTCTAGAGATCGCGTAACAACCGACCAGCCATATGATTAATTTTGATCCTACGACAAAATAGTTGTTGAAACGCCTTTTTTTATTATTATTTAATTTGGTTTTTCTGGACGCACAAAATTCCACACCCAAAAAAGCATTAATTAAGAAGTGAATCAAGTAGTCCTTGAATTCACCATCTCCTGTCATTCCAACAGTGGTGATTCTTAAACGCTTCTTTCGCCCAGTCTAGATTCTAGAAGAATATTTGATTATATATATATATATATATATATATATCATGATCGACGACGACCCCACAACTTCACATTAGTCTGAAAAGATTGGTATCGGATTCCTGTTCCATCGTGACAAGCATATTTTACCAACTTCTCCACGCATTCTAGTACCTGCTTTTACCGAACACTAAAAAAACAAAAAAATAAAAAAAAATTAAGACTTTTCGATTTAAATTTAAAATTTGAGTTTTATTATAATAAAAAACTCTCAGAAACAATCACATTTAATTTTTTTACTATAGTAAAAAGTTCACACATAAAATCATATTTTAATTCAAATTAAAAACTCAAATTAGCGAACTAAACGAGTCATAAATAATTATTGCTAAACATTTAGTTTGCTTTCCCTTGACTATTTTTTCCTCACAACGTGTTCCAATAAGATGATTATGAGCGAGGTTGCTTAATTGATATTTGATTATTCTAAAAGTTTCTCATTAACTATATCTATCCAATCTATTCCTGTCCATCCAAATTATACATATATATATATAGAATGTTAGATAGGGCCTAAAATAATGACCTATTCAGACAGCGAAAAGACCAGAACAGGAGGTCTCACACGCCATCTGTTTCCACTCACTGGCTGTTTATGTTATGGAATATATTCTCTAGATGCATGCTTACCTTATAACCACATTAATTTGATATATAAAATGACAAATCTTCCACCGTTTGATTTGGGATGTTTTAGTAAGATAATTTTTTATCCTCTCTCATTATTAAAAAAAAAAAAAAAAAAAAAAAATCTTGCGTTTTTTGGCTGAAGCTATAATTGTACCTGACTCTATTTTCTCTTGATTATAAATTAAACTTTTACTCCGAAAAAAAAGAAAGACAATGGCAGAGAAACCATTGGGTGCAGCTTTCCCTTTTTTTTTTTCTCCTCCTCCTTTTTTTGTTTAAAGGGGGGCTCCCCTTTTTTTTTTTTTTTGCGAGTGCAAGAGTGCAATTTTAAAGAAATAAAAAGCTCATAGTTTGTAACTTATTGTACTCCTCCCTTATTTTATTTGTAAATCAAAGTTTATTCTAATGGAAGATCTAAAATTTAAATTTGGTCAAAACGAGAGGAAGTTTAGGTTCATGAGTCCAGATAATACCGCATTAGATGAAAAAAAAAATGAAAAAAAAAGGAAAAAAAAAAAAGAGAAAAAGGAATACATATCCCCGATCCTTCGATATCAACTCTTTTGTTATCTTTTCCAACGTTTGATTGTTCCCTGTAGATCTACGTAATTAAAAAGATAGTTGATCATCCTATGATTATGATCATGTCGTTCTTCTTTCATTGGTATCAAAAGAACAAAGAACTTAATTAAGCCACATTGTCTAATTTCTTTCTTGACCTTTTATCTTTTAAAGTTGAGGATAAATTCTATGACTCTAACTCTACGATTTTGTTTAGTAAGATCGAAAAAGTGGAAATGAGGGATACACATAGTGGGAGAATTAATGAAAGGTACCTTTTATGATCTATAGATGTAATTTTTAGAAATTGGATTAAAGAAGTGAATAAATAAAGTGAAGTTCAAAAGCCTCCAAAGATCCCTTGACTCGTCTCAGTTTGAAAGGATCATTGGCGGGAACTTATCTACTTAATTAGACGCAATAGTGTCAAATTACGCTATTACATTACCTCTTATTATGGAAGTTAGAGGGGGTTGGACTGTTGGAGTAGCAAATTTGGATACTATATAGGGATGAGTACTGTAGCGGCTCGGCTATAGGGAGCTGGGCCTATATGAGTTCGAGGAGGTTTGGCTGGCCGGGGCAGTGGGTTCGGGTACAAAAGGGCTGAGCACAAGTTGGCAGTTGGTGGGCGGGTCTAGGATTCGACGGTGGAAAAGGGCGCGACCTTGACAGGATGGGTGGTTGGGTTTGGAAAGAGGCTGCTCTGAGGTGTTTCAATTTTTTTTTTTTTTTTTTTTGGGTAATATTTATGGTAGGAAAGGCTTTTTTACCTTACCGATAGGTACTGCTATTTTAACCGATTGATTAACTTTTCAACGGTCAGATATGCAATTGAAGATGTTACATTGCGCGCCTCAAACTTTTAACATGCATACTTATAGATCTTATTGTTAAAAAAGTAAACCATCGTTTAAAATAGCTATACCTACATGCAGGGTAAAAAAACCTTCCTTACCATAAAAATTGCCTTCTTTTTGGAATTTTAGTTGTTTAGGTTTTCTTATCTAGATGTTGCTTAAAAGTTATGTTCTTTCAATTTTTTTTTTTAAATTTACTAATTTACATAAATTAATTAGAATGATAAAAATGACATTTCATGCCAAAAAGGACATCAAGGTACGTACCATATAATAGCGTTTCAAGGTATCATGACATTTTTAATATGTTTAACAAATAGATTCTGTTTAAGTTGATATTTTTTTATACGATTAATAAACAGATCGACAAGTTTGCATACGTTAACATGAATTGACAGCCCTCCGTCCTTTGGTTCTTATGATCGATGGCTGTTGTAAAGACGTACAAAATGAAGGGTTGGTAACAAAGAAAACATATGTGACATGTTCCTCTATCATCCATCGATATTGCAAGGTTTTCAGGTCTAAGTCGGCAATTGCTTTATGATGCATATAGATGATCCCAGAGAATGTTTCACTCTCACGCAAGCCAGTATAAAAAATTATTGGTTTTCAACGGCTACACATATGTTATATATCCATTGGCTTAAGTTCCTGGGCCAAATTCTAATGTCCCTGTTAACAACTTTTCCTTTTTTTTTCCCTCTTTTTTCTTATGGCGTTGTAAAATAACGTACGGTTGTTAACAAGATGACAAATACTTTCTCTTACTAATTTGGTATTCCGAAATCCTTATCACAAGTTGTATGATGAAAATAACGACGTACAGAATATATCTAAGGACACTGTCAAAAGAAAGAGTTTTTGTTAAGATACAAGGGAAATGAGGCAAGAGTGTTTGTTAAGATACAAGGGAAATGAGGCCAAGATCTGTGTTCCAAGAATCCAACAGATATTATTGAAAAAAGTACGGAATAAATAAAAATACGTTGAAATAGTAACCCATATGGACTAAAAAATACTTTATTATAGATAAAGCTGTGGAAGGCGCAAACTTGCAAATATGCTACTATAATATTCATGCGGTTCTAAAGAATGTTTTTGTATTCTTGAGCATATATATGCCTATATATATATATATATATATATATCTAGCTACCGATAATTTTAACCGGTCACCAGGCTTAGAAATTGTACTTTTGGATTAAAATCAAACCAATATTATATATTTGGAGTTACTTTCTGTCTCTGCATTTTTTCAAACTCTCTGGAACAAGGTACGCATGATCTCTAGAATAAATTAGCTTCTAGAAAGAACTAATGGCCGATTAGCGTTGTTGATATGTAGTTAGGGAAACGGTGAGGTCATTTTTCAGATTTTTTACTTATTCTTTTTTATATATATATATATATATTTCTTTTGAGGAAAGCTCTCTTTTCATGAATTGCAATATAGTATTATATAGTAAACAACTAATTGCTTATTGTGCTATAATTAACTTCTACTGTACTGATGGTTTAACATACATGTGTGTGTGTTAGCTCAGCAATATATTAGCATGCACCGAGTACTTGCGCTGTTGTAGAATGCATAATAGCAAACATAAACGAAAATTCAAAGGGAAAAAATAACAGAACACAAGATTTACGTGGTTCGGCGAATTTTCCTACATCGTCTACTGTTGAAGAACTAATAATCCACTAACTAAACACTTTGAATATTTCAAACCTCAACTGGTCGAAACTTCTTTCTATATATACACGTATCATAAAAGACCTTTCTCCAATCGTTGATAAATTATAAACTACACAAACCTAAACACGCCTAAATTTCCAAACCTAAAACTCGTGAAACGAGCTAAAGCAGTATAAGGTAACAACATTGACGTTTAATGGTAACTACTGCGGGGAAACAAGAAAAGCTTCATTAGGTAACACAAAAACGTGCGTTTACTGATATGATTTTAGGACAATTTGACAATGTTGCTAATCAAGTTCAAACTGTTTAATATATAGCGAGACTGAAACCACTACATAAGACCAAGAAAGATGTCAATTTCCAAATGGTGTCAAACTTTTGTCAAGCGTATTCATTAGATGTATTACTAATGTAAGACGCCTTTTGACTATCTTTGGTTTCATTATAGTAAAAGTTCTAATGATTGGGGTCTGATGAATAAACAAGGTACATAATAAATATAAAAACCTTCCAAAAAAAAAAAAAAAAAAAAGAACACCCGGAACAGACAACCCACTTACTAGAGATAATATGAGTTACGGCTCTAATTTCATGTGAGAGTTATAGAAATTTTTACCGGCCACGCAATTCACATATAGAATAAAGACCATAAATTTATAGTTATGATTTTGTTTCAGTACTGAAAAGAACCTCGTAGCGTTTCACCTCCAGGTTTATTGCTTCTTATACGTCACGCTGACACAGTACACGATCGTCAATTTCAAGTGGCAGTGGCCTTAACTCAATTATTGAACCGAAGTCATCGCTCGATCAACTTCAAAAGATTTTTTTTTTCTTTTTAATTTCTCTCTCTTTTTCTTTTTCTGATATATATATCACCAAGTGGCAAATGGCTGGAAAAGCCGTGTTGAAAATTGTTTTACTTGGTCATGACTTTAAGTTGACAAACAAATTAAAAATGAGCACATTCTTATATACATATGTAGCTAGCTAGGAAAATCGTACTATTGTTTCTTGATGATTCTTCCATTCTCTATGCCAATGACTCTTTTTTTTTTCTTTTCATGCATAATTAATTTAAAATAAAGTTCCCTCCTTATTGGAAGGTAACTCACTATTCTTTGAAATTTTTTAAATCAAAAGGAAAAGCCACGATGAAAAAGGCATGACATGTGTGTGTATTTCCTTCCTTTTTCTCATGTGACATGTCCAAACAGTGTAATTATTGGAATCCCACATTGGTTGGAGATATTGACATGCTCTACTTAATAAGGTGAGGATAATCCTCCCCTAATAAGTCGGTTTTGTTAGGTTGAGTTAGACCCAATATCTTTTAATTTCTATAAAATGGTATCAGAGCAGGCATAGTTTTGCAATGTTGGGTCCCCCAATATCAACTTATTCACAGCGGTTTGGCATGATTCACGTTGTGCGTGAGGGGGTATATTTGAATCCTACATTGGCTGGAGATATTGGCATGATCTACTTAATAAGCTGAGGGTAATCCTCCCCTAATAAGCCGGTTTTGTTAGGTTGAGTTAGGCTCAATATCCTTTAATTTCTGTAAAAGTAATTGGGCAAAACAAATGTCTAAATGCAAAGTCTTTGTCAACTTAAATGCCCCACTCTCCACTACAACCATTACTACTACTATTACTATACAGATCCCACCTTCTCTTCCCATCTCTCCGTGGCATATATTGTTGCAACCACTATCTCCTATACTTTTATCTCAACTTCTTGTAGGACTTATATGCACTCATCATCTGTATGTCAACCCTACATTCTAATTAGCACTATAAATATCAGAAATCTCAAACTACACTCTTCAAAATAAATAACCACTGATCAGTAGCTTGCTAGCTAGTTTCTTTTGCTCGTTTTTAAAAAAAAAATTATTATTCACTTTTTTTTTGTTTGGTTTTTTTTTTTTTTTTTAAAAAAAAAAAAAGAAGAGAGGAATTTAATAATGGATAACAATGATAAAGTTACAAATTATGCAACTAGAAGTGGAACTACTCCTGCAATACCTAGTGTAGGTGGTGGTGTTGGGTTCAGGCAAGAGCGGAGTACTAGTGCGAACGGCAGCAAGAAATCGGCACAGCTTCTCAAGAGCATCGACTGCTTTGGCCTTGAATTGGCCATGCAGGAAGAAGGTGCATTCCACAAAGCTGACTCTCGCTCTTCACGCCCATCTCCTCCTGCAGTTTCACTTGCAAGAAAGGTATATGTATAATTGGAGATATATATATATACACAAACACATACATATTGTGCTACATGTATATATATAATATGAATATATTGCATGCATGGATTCCATATAATATATTAATTCATTTTCCAAACTGCTAACTTCCTGTGTATTAATGATATGAGGAGGTTTGTGACAAGATATATGAATAAATGAGGATTTCGGAGATGTCGGGTTTTTATTTTCATTAGACGTATTTTTTATGCGGACACAATTTTTTTTTTAATTCAATTAGTGTATATATTAAGATGACGTTCAAAAAAATACACCTCTATTAATTCCTGCCAAAAAATATTGGCCTATTTATAGACTAAAAGGGAATATTTATTAGATGTACACTAATTAATGTGACAATCAATAAAGGTCAAAATACAGTGACCCATATACGTATGCTTTAATTTTATCCCATGTAGCCAGCTGATCACGTTTCAAATAGAAGAGTACTAGTACTAACCGGCTTCTTTTCATGATATGATGCTGATTGTTTCATGTGGCAAATATGATCAGGTGGGAGCTGAATTCATAGGCACTCTACTTCTCATATTTTTGGCGGCAGCCATAGCCATTATGAACCCAAACACAAGAGAGCCCACCACCCTCACCGTCGTCGCCGTCGCCACTGGCCTTATCGTCATGATAATCATCTTCTCGACCGGCCACATATCCGGAGCCCATCTTAACCCTGCAGTCACCATCGCCTTCGCTGCCCTAAAGCACTTCCCATGGAAACATGTAATATATTATACATATAGTTGGCCCTAGCTGTTGCATGCACTTGTAACATATTATAGCTCTTTCCTTGGACTGACAGTATTTTCACAATTTTTCACAGGTGCCAGTATACATCGGAGCACAGGTGTCGGCATCTCTCTGCGCTTCATTCGCATTGAAGGGCGTTTTCCATCCCGTAACCGGATCAGGAGGTGTCACAGTTCCTTCCGTGGCTTATGGCCAAGCTTTTGCTTTGGAGTTCATTGTCACCTTTGTTCTAATGTTTGTCACTACTGCCGTCGCCACCGACACAAGAGCAGTAAGATCGTAATATATATATACATACATATATATATATATATTTGAGGATTAGAAATAAGAAAATCCCTAAAATAAAGTCTTAAAAAAATAATTAAATAAAGTTTGACCAAACTTTTTGACCTCATATATACAGGTTGGAGAGTTGGCGGGAATCGCTGTTGGAGCAACTGTGATGCTCAACAATTTTGTTGCAGGGTTTGTTGATCGGAACTTCAACATTCTTTTGATCAGAATCTGCTCCTTCTGATCATCTGACTTTCTGAATAATATAGTATATACATACATACACACACACACACACAGAGACACACACACACACACATATATATATACAAAATGCATAGCATATGCATGCATACATCTACATATATACTCACCGATCGATCGATATGACAAATATAATATGCATGGATTGGTTTAAGTTTAATTGCAAATGAAGAATTCATGAGCAACGAATTTGTACTAATTAAAGAAGGAAGATCAGATTAAATATATATATATACACTTTAAACTCTATTAACCTGTTGATA
>NW_010365731.1:88029-88584 GCF_000414095.1 Morus notabilis
GGGAAAGAACGGGAGCTTCAATGAACCCTGTGAGGACTCTAGGGCCAGCTGTGGCTGCAAACAGCTTTAAAGCAATATGGATATATCTCACTGCTCCGATCCTCGGAGCACTTTGCGGGGCGGCAGCTTACACCGTCGTCAAGCTTCCAGAGGAAGACGGTGACAATGAGGATAAGCCGTCAAGGACGAGAAGCTTCTGAAGTACTTGAGAACTTATGAAACAATACACCATACTGTTTTTTGATCCTGCATGCAGATCAAACGAGATCCCAGATGATGAAGATAAATTGGAACTATATAATAATTGTTTAGTACCAATCATGTTTATTGCCTTGTAATTAGAGCTAGCGAGATGGGCAAACTGGCTAGCTACTCCTTGAATCATATATAATTATCACTTGTCACGTTTTCCATGAATGTCTAGCCTAAGTGTTTTGTAATAATATTTTCTACTTGCTTGTATGATTAGTATTTGGACGTTATGCATGCATATTGCTAAGCCTCACGTCAGTCTGTAAGCAAAACTTGAGAATTAAGTAATGATGTTTTATGCTC
>NW_010365731.1:88615-89566 GCF_000414095.1 Morus notabilis
ACATGTATATTTCTCTTAATTCTAGTCCATACATATTCTTAAATTCTTCCTAGGATCTATAGCTCAAACCTCATGATCACGGCAGAAGTAAGCCTGCTTCCTAAATTAATAGAGCGAGACAAACTTTTATAATCAAGAATATGAATATATATATATATATAGTTATCATAAGCAATATAAAACAATGCTCCATACAGGCCATTAAATTAGGTGATCGGAAATGCAAGATAGCAATCTATTATCCATATTAATTCTTCATGGATTACATGATCAGCTAAAAGTATATGACACTGTATATATGAGCAGTACTACTTTTCCTCTCTCCTAATTTGCTAGAGCAATATTAGTTGTTATCGAAAGACTTACCGGCCACATAAATTGATAAAAAGAAATAACACTATAAACACGATCAAACACAAATGTTTCAAATGTCAGCTAAAAATAAAAATATGAGCTTCGGGCAAAATATAAAATGACAACAATTAAGAAAGACAGAAATTAATTACTTGGTAATTGGCTTAATTATCGCCTTCTTTGAGTGGGGTGGAGACGAGGTTCAAATCAATCCGTGATAATTAACTAACAAATCAAGATCTCACACGCAAGAGAGACGTTTCTTAATTTACTCACCAAGAATTGAGTTAGAGAATAAGCTAGCCCTCACCACCCACTCATTGATTGAACTGGTCGGCCAATGAATACTAATTATTCGCATATATGTGTGTGTGTGTGTGTGTGTGTGTTTATATAGTGAGAGATTTCGTAATGCCCAAGAACAAGACTTGGGCTCCAAGTCTTGAAGAGGGTGATCCTGTTGAGCAATGTGGTATTGATTAGGGCATGGTGTTGGTGTGGATCAATATTAGCCACATTTTGACAATTATATTGTCCTGTCTTGTTATTTTCTTATAAACGCACTATATATATGGATATCTTAGATATATATAGATA
>NW_010365731.1:89593-96665 GCF_000414095.1 Morus notabilis
AAAGGAAATAGAAAAAGAAAAGAAAACAAAGGAAAGCATAATGCTCGATGCGAATAAACCATCCACAACATAAATTTAAACAAGAGAATAATCCTTCCTGAATTTAAATATATTTTTTTTCAACAAAACACATTACAATATTTAAGTGTTAGCAACGTTGTTAACTATATAAATTGTTTAAATTTGGATCATATATAGCTTTATGCTTTACTTGGATGGATCATATAAATTAGAAATGTTTTACCACTAAAAATTACTATTTAGGGTAAGAATTAGATGTCGTAATCCTTGCTACCAAGAGCAATAAAATCATAAAAGAAAAGCAATGAAACAAGAACGTACATACAAGAAATTACAGTGTCACCTTCAAAGTAAACGTTACGTTTACTTTTAGCCGTTGTTATAGTTCATCATAATAAAGAAGAAGATTATAGTATACTTCTCAGACTCATTATACTACAATAAAAAAGCTTATTTGCGACGACGAAATGTCGTCACAAATAACTATATTGTCATCGGAAATATTATATTTACGATGACATATCGTCGTAAATTAGTCGTCATAAAAAACTAGACACAAATAATATATTTACGACGACAGAATTTTAAGATGTCATCTCTAATACATTAGCGACGACGGTCGTCGCAAATAAGTCGTCACGAATGTTCTGTCGAACCTGTCATTGATGATGACGTATCCTAAATTATTTGCAACGACAAATGTCGTCGCAAAAGTTTTTAAAACATTTTGTGACGACAAATATAAAGTGTCGTCGCTAGTAATGTAAACTATTTGCGACGACATTTTAAATTTGTCGTCGCAAAAATTATTTTTTTTGCCGTACTTTCCTAATAATATTAATTATTAAATATATAAATTAGAAGAAAATTTAATAATAAAATAAAACAATAAAATTGATATTTGTTAATAAAAGATTGATATAAAATAGTCAACACAATAATAAAATAAGTCTTAAAAAGTAAATTAATCAAGAAATTAAAAGGTATTGATAATAAGAAAAATAAAAACATATATTTTAATCTCCTAAATTAGCAACATCGTCATCCTCATCCTCGTCTTCTTCGTTTTGCTTAGGCTGTGGAGGAACCAACGGTTGGGGACGGTTAACTGGCAAGAAGTTGATGTTGGGATTCATCGAGCACATTACTTCCATCATGATCTGCTGGTTGTCGAACATGTTGCATTGCTCAATGTAGAGGTTGTTCAGACAGTTTGGACATGCTAGGGCAAATTAACCAAAGATGACCCGTCCGATTGCGAAGCAAATGATGAGGTGGAAGCGCTTGAACGATTCCTCTGTGGCAGTGTCGGTCCCATTCCCTTAGTGTGTCCTTTGCGCTTGCCCAAGACTTGGGACATAATCCCCTCCTTATTGACCGCCGTGGATGAATCTTCCCCAGTAGACTGTGTCATCTGTGTGGCTCTTTTCACCTCCATCTGAGCCTGTAAAGGTAAATGAAATAAAAATAGTATAATATGTTATGTTAAATATGAAAAAAGAAATAAGTTTAAAATTTACTTACAAATGCCTGTTCCGCATCCGGATTGATTAAATTCTGCCCATGATGGTGCATATCACCCCAATTGTCAATTAATGATCTTAGCTCCTGGGTCTCGGGATTTGCCTAATCAAGTTGAACGTGTTAGAATAATTATTAAGACAAAGTGACAAAAACTTAACAAGTATGCAAATTAGTATTACCTTATCAAAACGATGCTGAGAGTATGACTTTCTACCATGGAAGCTAGACCACTTTTGACTGCCACGGTTTTGTTGATTTGTAGCAGATTTTTTCTAGTAATGATCATAGATGAATTAGTAACATACTTAATAATTAAATAAACCAATTAATCAAAAGTAAGAAGACATAATGAAATTGAACCTAAAAAGTAAAGGATGTAAAACGATCACAACAAGGTCCCCATTGCTCTTTTCTCCTCAGGTTTTTAGGAGGATTTTGCCTGACAAAATTCTCATTTTCTGCCCCTCCCATCTTCTGGAAGTGTCTGTGCAAGGTAGTCTTCTAGTCCTTGTAACATTTACTGGCTTCATGGTCGACTCCATCTCTAATAATGATTCCTTCTTCCCACAACTCTTTAAGTTCATCAACAAGTGGTCGTAAAAATACATCAATATCCTTTCCAGGGGCATTTCGGCTGGGAATCAATAGTGTCAACATCTTGTATGGATCCTGAGTGCATAACTAAGGAGGTAAATTGTAAGCAATAAGAACCACCGGCCACATACTATATGATAAGCTCATGCTTTTGAAAGGATTAAAACCATCAGTAGCTAAATCTAATCGAACGTTTCTTGGTTCACGAGCGAATTCAGGATACTTCATATCTAAATCTCTCTACTCCCTACCATCAACTGGATGACGCATTAAGTCTGGATCCTTTAAACACCCCCACATGTGCCACGTCATTTCCTTTGCAGTGTGATGTGAGCTATACAGATGCCTCAATCGATCCTTCAAAAGAAAATACTGTAATACTTTCTAAGGTACTTTTTTACTTTTTGTTTTTTTATTCTTCCAACGACTGGTGTTACATACTGGAGAAACCTGTAGATCAACATTCTCCTTCTAGAATAACGCACAATCATACTTACAAACATGTATTGTTTTGTCGCCTAAACAGAGTTTACCCAATTTTGTCTTCGCCTTGTAATACGAATCTAAAAGTTTAATCCTTTCAGGAAATGCATCTTTCAACAGCTTCAAAACAGAGTTCATACACTCATTGGGCCATTTGTACAACACCTTTAAATGCATGAGTTTCACCAAAAAATTCAATGACGAATACTTAGTACACCCTGGATACAATGTCGATTCGAGCTCAGATAACAACTCTTTAAATTCATCGTGGTGCGCATCACCTAACACCTCAGCTTCTACTTCATCCGGCATATCATGATCAGAGTTATTTCTAACAACATAATGTATAACTGCAACCATCTCGTCAACTGATTCATTTATTAGATTGGTCGCAACATCGTCTTCGCCATGGTAATACCATGTCGTATATAAAGTATTGAAACCATATTGGTGTATGTGTGCTCTAACTGTTTCTATTGGAAAACACTTATGGTTTAAACACCTCCGACACGGACAACTTGTACAATCACTTTCATCAACATAGTCTTTGACAATGTTGAAAAATGCAGACAACCCTTCCCAATACTAATTAGACAACCGACTTTTCATATGTATCCAACTCTTGTCAATTGGCATCTTGACTATAAAAACAATAACACATCTAATCATACTTCATGTTTTCTTATGACTATATAATCACGTTCATAAAGAAAGTTTAACACTTCATGTTTCAATTTTATAAGTTTTATCAAATTTTATGAACAAGTTATTTTTTTATTGTTGCACTCATAATGTTTATAATTAATTTTTAATTTTCTTTCTATTAATATAATTAATTCTTATTAATTAAATTCTTAAAATTAGTAGGTTTTAATAAAATTTCAGCATCATAACGACATATTTTTCTTATTATCCAAAAATTTAAACTTGCAAAAAAAAAACAGCTTTAAAAAGATTTCGGCACACTATAACTGCAAGATGTGTCACCCAAAACAATTATCAAAACTTTTAATTTCAAACTAAATCAAATTATAATCTTAAAATTTCAACAATCTCAATATCAAATTTCAACAATCTCAAAATTCATAATCTAAAATTCAATCTATAATCCAAATTTCAAATTATATACTAATTCTAAAATCTATAAATCAAACTTCAAGGTGCTATCTCTGATTAGTTTAGTAGGGGACAAATCTGTTTTGTCTATATTGATTTTATTTAAGCACCTTTCATCTCATTCGCCTTATCCTTTTTTTCTATCTTTTTTTATTATTATTATCATTATCATTATAATCATTATTATTATAGTTATTATTATTATCATTTCTCGTAAGGATCAGGTACCTTTATGCCTTAAACGTGTATTTGGAGTATTTTCTCATTCAATCTTGTAAATAATTTGATGATGTTGGGTACGAATTTGTGTTGATTTCGACTTTACTAAATTTGATTAAATAGTTCGAAACCTATTGTTTAGCAGCTTATAAGAGCACTGAGAATTTACCACTTCCAGTATTTAGCTGCTTGCATTAGTGAACTATGTTCTTCAAGTGTAAAAACAATGCAACAAGATTAATACCTTCTACTGTCTTTTGAGTCTTTTCCGTTTAACCCCAAAAAGAAAAGTTCAACTATTTATAGAAATTAACTGATTTCATTCCCCTTTTATGTAATTAGACGACCAATCCCATATGACAATTTGAAAAGGCTCGACATTACTCTCCCACTAGAAGGAAAATACATGTCTCCGCATCAAGTATTTTCTCTTTCATTTCTTTAGCCATACAAATCTTCTTGAACATGAATAGGATAATTTATCTACATGTGTTACTTTCAAAGGGATCAATGGTCATGATATTAACACCAGTTTGTTGAATTGTCATGTCACTCTGTAGCTTGAAGTAGATAATTTTTGTAATTTGATTCCTTGGCCTTCAAGAAAAAGCTTAAAATTGTATCATTTGAGAGTATTTTTAATATCCTAGTCCAAATATGCACGTTCTTGTAGTCAATTCATGGATTCAATAATCAGTTTACGCAGAGGGGAAAATAAGTTATCGAGAAGAACAGATTAAAGAATCATAAAGAGTTGTTTTTTTAAAAGAAAAAAAAAAAAAAAAAGTGTTTGTTTTTTTAAAAAAAAAAAAAAAAAAAAAAAAAAAAAACTGTTCTGAGAATTTGCCTAGTGTGTTTTGGTTGACCAAACGTGCGTTTTCATCGAATTTATTTTTTTCTTCCCTGCTGCTCCTTCATATAATCCATTCCACTACTCAAACCAAGGTGATTCTCTTCTTTCAGATCTTTTTTTTTTTTTTTTTTTTGCGCTTTAGTTGCAAGTCTTGTTTCAGCTTCTCATTTTAGACAATCGCGTCTCCGTGCTCTTTCCTCTGTTTTTCTTCTCTCATGTTTTTCTACTCGATTTTCTCTTCTTTGTTGGTTGGTAGTTTTAACTAATTCATGGCTTTCTGGTGTTTTGCTGCTCAACTTTCCAGATTTACTTCTCTTTCTTCTCTCCTGATGTTTATTTATTCGTTGTTTTATTTTGGGTATTTTGTTAGTTTTGCTTTTAAATTCAAAGTTGTTGAAAAAAAGAAACATTTGAATTTATTAAAGCCATAAATCACCAACCAAATGAATACCGGTTCACGATCTGCTCAATCATCATTTATTATTCAAATTTCATGGTTCAAAATGGATGTTGTGATAATCGTCTTTGTTTGCTTTTATTTTCCGTTTCAAGTGATTTTTCCCCCATACTACATGTTACCAATCTGGACTTGCATAAGAAAGAAAACGAATTCTCTTCATTGAGAATAGAAAGAGGGGGAATTTAGAGAGAAAGAGAGAGAAATAGAAAGGGAACTAGCCAAAAGCCCGCGCTGCGAAAAATATTGTTTTATTATATAAAAAGTTTAGAATTTTTAAAGTATAAGATTAGTTTATATATACATATATACATAGATATATTTATATAATATTTTAGTTAAAAGTTTCTTATTATGTATTATCTTTTATTTTCCTTTTTTTCTTTTGTTCTTCTTAATTGCAAAATACAAATTTAAAAAAAATTAATAATAATAATTAAGAAAGTTGAAAATCTTTAATTATATGTAGTGTAAATTAAAAGATTTAGAAGTAGTTATATTAATTTACCACTTCCCGTATTTAGCTGCTTGCATTAGTGAACTATGTTCTTCAAGTGTAAAAACAATGCAACAAGATTAATACCTTCTACTGTCTTTTGAGTCTTTTCCGTTTAACCCCAAAAAGAAAAGTTCAACTATTTATAGAAATTAACTGATTTCATTCCCCTTTTATGTAATTAGACGACCAATCCCATATGACAATTTGAAAAGGCTCGACATTACTCTCCCACTAGAAGGAAAATACATGTCTCCGCATCAAGTATTTTCTCTTTCATTTCTTTAGCCATACAAATCTTCTTGAACATTAATAGGATAATTTATCTGCATGTGTTACTTTCAAAGGGATCAATGGTCATGATATTAACACCAGTTTGTTGAATTGTCGTGTCACTCTGTAGCTTGAAGTAGATAATTTTTGTAATTTGATTCCTTAGCCTTCAAGAAAAAGCTTAAAATTGTATCATTTGAGAGTATTTTTAATATCCTAGTCCAAATATGCACGTTCTTGTAGTCAATTCATGGATTCAATAATCAGTTTACGCAGAGGGGAAAATAAGTTATCGAGAAGAACAGATTAAAGAATCATAAAGAGTTCTTTTTTTTAAAAAAAAAAAAAAAAAAAAAGTGTTTTGGTTGACCAAACGTGCGTTTCCATTGAATTTATTTTTTTCTTCCCTGCTGCTCCTTCATATAAGCCATTCCACTACTCAAACCAAGGTGGTTCTCTTCTTTCAGATCTTTTTTTTTTTTTTTGCGCTTTAGTTGCAAGTCTTGTTTCAGCTTCTCATTTTAGACAACCGCGTCTCCGTGCTCTTTCCTCTGTTTTTCTTCTCTCATGTTTTTCTACTCGATTTTCTCTTCTTTGTTGGTTGGTAGTTTTAACTAATTCATGGCTTTCTGGTGTTTTGCTGCTCAACTTTCCAGATTTACTTCTCTTTCTTCTCTCCTGATGTTTATTTATTCGTTGTTTTATTTTGGGTATTTTGTTAGTTTTGCTTTTAAATTCAAAGTTGTTGAAAAAAAGAAACATTTGAATTTATTCAAGCCATAAATCACCAACCAAATGAATACCGGTTCACGATCTGCTCAATCATCATTTATTATTCAAATTTCATGGTTCAAAATGGATGTTGTGATAATCGTCTTTGTTTGCTTTTATTTTCCGTTTCAAGTGATTTTTCCCCCATACTACATGTTACCAATCTGGACTTGCATAAGAAAGAAAACGAATTCTCTTCATTGAGAATAGAAAGAGGGGGAATTTAGAGAGAAAGAGAGAGAAATAGAAAGGGAACTAGCCAAAA
>NW_010365731.1:96861-234322 GCF_000414095.1 Morus notabilis
AACTGAAATAATAAAATATTATTAAGATATATATTCAAAATAAAAAGGTACAATTTAAGGTATGGTAGGCAAATATGCTCTACCAGTAGGCAGAGTAAAATTATGGTTGACCATGAAGTTCATTGGTTGGCATTGTGAAATAGGGAAGATAATTGTGAGCTTGGGTGTATCTGCCTAAAGCAAGACAAGAGTTGGATTAAACAAATGAATTAATGATTTCTCATAGAAATAATTATGGGCCCACAGTTGTTTAACTTTGAAAGTAAAAAAAGTTTGGAATTATACAAAAAGTTTATAATATAGAATTAGTTTATATATACACATCTATATATAGATGTATCTAGATAATATTCTAGTTAGAAGTTTCTTATAATGTATTCAAGCTTTTGTTTTCCTTAACAATCCTAATATGAACATTATAAGCTCTAATACAACAAATAAATAGATATATCTAAGGTAAAATGAAGCTAAGCTAAGCTAATATGAACCAAAAAAATAAAAAAATTTAAAAAAATTTACCTTGGTAACATCAAGAAGTTTAAAAAAAAAAATTGTATTTGACCTTCATCCATCCTCAAAGTTATTTATCCCAACTTAAGCACTCCTTGATCTAGCTATAAATCACTCTGTTACATAATTGAAGACCTTAAATATGCATTCATATCATTTCCTTCAATGTGCTCGAGGAAAGCCAAAGTTGATTATAATATTAATACACCAAACGACAAATCAAGCTCTTTCAATGCAACAATAATGCAAATAGTTTATGCATAAGATCAACACAAATAGAGATCTGTAGTCTCCCAAGAGCTTTTACCACTACCAACAATATTATAGCATACCATTACAACGTCGACTTCAATTCTTATACATACTTAAAACATCATTATCGTCCACAATATAATCAAACACAGGGAAATCAATCAAAACACATAAACTAACAAATAATATTTATTTCAGAAAGCAGTACTCTAACATCAAAACTAACCAAGATAGCTCATTACATTCAATTCTATACTTCAAGACTAACCTTCAGAAATCCCTTTTCTTTGTACTAATTTTGGGAAACAAACCAAATTAGTGCAGCAATTGAATTACACTATAACTTTTCCTTGACTGTCATGGTGAACATAGAAAGGAATTGAATTTTTTCATGCTCTTAATGCAAAGTATTCCATCAAAACATTGAAAAAGGAAAAATAAAAGCAAGAAATAAATGACTATCTCATAGGGACAAAAATTCATGAGAAAATTAGAATTACATCATCTTAAAACATCATTATCCTCCATAATATGACCAAACACAGGCAAATCAGTCTTTAAAAATACATAAACTAACAAATAACATTTATCTCAGAAAGTAGTAACATTCACCTTGCTTCATCATTTTAATACCTTCGTCCCATCCCTTAATAATTTACCCTACAATCCATCATAACATACAAACATCACTATCATTAGCGGCAATCTATCTCAAAAAATTATCTCATCCCAATTAATGATAAGTTCTCGATAAGGATGTAAACTAAACAACCTCATTCTTTCTAATTTTGAAAAGCATACGAAATGGCTTAAACTTAAGCAAGAATAACACATGAAGCAGCACGATTTGTAACCTCTACTTCCACTTTGTTGCACCACTTGTTCTAAGTAACATGAAGTTCTACATTAACAACTGACTGAAAAACCAACTTATATAATTATCTTGAAGTATTTAGTTTACTTACAGATGGGAAGTTTTCGTTGAAAACTTCCAGTCGATCCGTATAATACATGTAGGTGACCTGAATAAACATTCGATAACAGTGAACTTTCTTGCAGATACATAACACAAAGTATGAAAAGTGTCAAAATACCAACTTGAGAGAAATCAATACTTCTTATCACACTGCGAAAAAGGTGAACTGTACCAAGCTGCAAGGTAATAGAAGAATTCTCAATTTTCACAATGTAGCTAATGTTGCTTGCAACATTTCAAGCACTTCAAACATAAATAAACACTTTGAATCGAGCAAATACTTTTCTTGATTTTTTTTCCTTTTGATATGATAATAAACCATAACAGAAATTACAAATGAATATCTGCAGAATACATATACAATAAGAAGAATGGATTATATCATCACCTTAAAGTAAATCTTAAAGAGCTGGCAAGTCTGTACAATGCTCCAACGCATTTTGTGCCTTTTACCTAGAACATAATACCCCATTAACTCATTAACAGTAACAACTCAAGAAACTTAACCATTACACAAATTCAACTTCTTAATGCACAACTCACAATCATTGACCAGAAAAAAAAATCATAATTGTCTAAGTCTTCAAAAATTTTATATCCATCTAGGTGCAATAAGCATAAACAAATAGCTTGTTCTTGTTAATTATGGCAAAAAAATGATCAAATCAGAGATCAGGGTAGAGAAAAATGAAGCATATACAAAGAAACAAAGCATAATGAGAGAACCATACAGCAAGAACGCTAAAGACTTTCATGAGGAAAGAACCACCAGCCTTCAATTTCTAAGGAGGTCTTCCATTTCAAGCCAATTCTCTATCAGCCTAACAACTAAAACCAAAACAGCATTTGCTTAATTCCTTTTCCCAATCCTTCAAAATCCTAATTATAAAACTGAAAAAAGGAATTTCGAAGCTCACATTCTCTGCAAGGATCCTAATTTCATAAGCAACGACACACAACACCTCCAATATGAGATTCTCTGCAAAAATGAAGCTTTTCGTGCAAGAAACAGAGGAAATAACAAAAATCTCATAATCATCTTAAAATAAAGTACAATTCTTTCATGCAAAATCATCAAGAGACAAAAAGAAACCTAAATTAAGCCTCATTCATGAATCGTTACAACCGGAATGACAAAAAAAAGGGATAAATTTCCACTCAATTATGACTTACAATTCAAAACCTTAATTAATAGGGAGAGTAAACATTCATCTTGTAGAAAATTTCTGGGAAAATCAAATAGTTAAAACTGAGAAAATTTTAAATCTTTACCTGCTTAGGCGTGACTTTTCCAAATACTCCTTGGATAGGAACTGGCAGATATCCTAAGTATAGAAAGGATAACAAATAAACAATTAAATAACCAGAACACCACCGTGAATGGGGAGGAAATATTTGTAGAGAAAGATAATAAACAAAGAGAAGGTATTGAATAAAAGCACTTTTTTTTTCTCTCTCTCTCCAATTTTGCTTGCAAATTATAACCTTAAAAAACCCAAAAAACAAAAAAAACAAAAAAAGCCCAGCAATAACTCCAAAAAATGTACAAAGTTTATGTACCTTATTATCATGAAAAAAACTCTGAAACGTCCAAATTTCAACGGCGGATGCGATTAAAGAACTGAAACCCAAACCAACTCCAAAACTCTATGTTAAAAAAATAATAATCAGAGGTGGAAACCTTAAATTACAATGATCAATTACAAAAATTAACAAAAAAAAACAATATATTAAATGCCAACAGCTAGAGAAGGAGAAATCTTTGAGAGCTTCTGTGGAACGACCAAGGAGAAGAGACGGACCAATCATCAATTACAAAAATTAACAAAAAGAAAGGAGAAATCTTTGAGGGAATTTAGTCTTATATATAGAACAAAAACCATCAAACCCTAATTAAAGAATCTTGTGCTAATCAATTATACATAGATATGAATATAATTGGCTAATTATAAACACACATATATATATATATATATATATTCGGAATAATATTAAAATTTAAAAAAATGAAACTATTCATGGGACGAAATCCAATGAATTACTGTTCTCGCTAAGTCAAGCCAGTACAAATCAGAGAAAACCCAATCCAAAATAATAGACATGAAACCGCAACTATTTTCATAAACGACGAAAAAACAACCAAAACAAAGATTGAAAACTTACCTCGTCGTTTCCATTTGGTTGATTCTGAAACCAATTGATGTTTGGGACTTCCAATCTGAACAACACCGATGGTTCTCATATTCAGTCTTGATTTTTTTTTTCCTTGAAGCAAAAATTGCTAATTGGTTTTTCAATAGAAGTAAATGGTGTATTCTCTTTCATTGTCCTACATTTGTATACGCCTTTTGATTTGGGTTGTTTATGCTTTAAACTTGTTTCTTCAATATGTCTTTCTTGAAGATTACTATTGTAATAAAACTTGCACATTAGTACTTGTTTGTCTGCACTATAGCAATGTTCAAATTTGGGGAAAATATTAGATAAAGAGGTAATAGTTGGAAAAAAAAAAAAGAAGATAAAAAGCTAAATAATTCATTGTTTACTATGGTCCAACTTGCACATTGATTGTTCACTCAGTGAATTCTTATTCACTTTTTTAGTTAATAGTATAAATTTTATCATGGTTTGTTTGCTTGGTATGTTCCAACAACGTTCTTGGTCTTCCTAAAGGTCACCTTTCTCCAGCCGTTTTCTTTTTTTTTTTTTTGTTCCATTCCTTAGTGCTTTATAGTCCGATAACAAGAAACCTTTTTCAAGCACATATCAAAGGTAGTTTTTGGTAATCTTGTTCCCATTTTTTACTGTTTATTTATAGTCCGATACTAATTCTCTGAATAATTTAATATCGAATTAAACTCTTAATAATATTTCAGATTGTCTTAGTGTTGAAATCATTTCTAGACTATATAAATTCTAAACTTAATTTTTTCTGCATTATATCTCAGGAATGACAACGTTATCGACGGTATCAACTCCCAAGCTCATATAGTGTCTCTCTACTAAAATATTACCCTCATGACTTCAACTTATCTGTTCGGTAATTAAGGATTTTTTCTTGAATGTCAGAACGTTTCTTGGTACGCTGCTAACATCGTACTGTACTTGGAGATTCTTAAAATTAAGATTCTCAAATTGTATACGGACTGAAATTTCTTCTGCCTTAAAATCGGGGCGAGAATTTATAGCATAAAATTTGCAACAAAATTTAGGAATACTGATATTAATTCTATAAGTCCTTCAGTCACAAAATATATTATGATATTTTCTAGAAAAATCCTTACTTAAATGCATAAATTATATTATTAAATTTTGAGATTTTCTCGGTCATTACATTAAAAGCTAGCTTCAACATGCGGAGCATGCCATATGTTTGAGAAAAGTCTACAAAAAAGAGCTGGACTTTATATATTCTTGTGTAGGTTGCTAGTTGTCATGCTGTTACATATTCTTGTATATTGTTTTTTTATGGGGAAATAGAATGTCTTTTGTTCTGTTAAAAATACACTTGCAACCGAAGCTAATTTGTTTGGGGCAATATTTAGTTATGCAGTTATTAGGTCTTTTTTCTTTTCTAATGCAATAGAATGACTTTGAGCTCTGTTTCATGTGTGTGTAAAATCGGATTGATAATATATTGTAAGTGGTTGATTAAGTTAATTCTAAAGGGGTTATTTGATTACCTTTCGTGTATTCAGGATGTCCCAAATTTAGGTTTTATCTCTATACATGCATGTATCAAAAATCTATGAAGAGAGAAGGGAATAACAAACATAAAAGGTGTAACAAGAAAAACAAGCTGTTGAATCAATTAAGTTTTCATTATTTACTTCAATCAATTGAGCTCATTTGTTCATATATAGTTATCAATAATAATAATGACTTGTTATCTATTGACATTTTATCTTGATATTTCAATTTTCTATAAAGAGGTATAAGACTGTGTAAAGCACAAAAGAGAAGAAAGAGAAGGCAACACCTGCAATGGAATTTAGTTAGGGTGAGTATATTTAAGTTTATTATTTGGTCTATGAGTAAGTTTATTAAATCCTCTAATACTAAATGGTTTCTTGGATCTGAGGTACATATTATAAGCAAATAGAATGGTGGGAATTTAATGGCTTGCTTTTCATTGATTGAAAAGGTGTATTTATAATATACAACAGAATCTGCTGAGTAAGGGAAATCAGGAAAACTAAATCTAATCTAGAAAAATTAAACAGAAAATCTAATTACAGTTATTTACAATTTAAAATTTAAAACATCATTATCTCTATTATACCCCCGCAAGTTGGAGCTCCGAGAGGAGAGTCCAATCTTGAGCAACAATTGGTGGAAGCGCGTGCGAGGTAGAGGTTTAGTGAGTGTGTCGGCTAACTGATCAGTTGAAGCAACATGCGTAACTCTAAGATCTCCATTTTGAACCTGTTCACGGATGAAGTGGCAAGTGCAACATGTTTCATGCGTGAGTGAAACACAGGATTGGAGCAGAGATTTGTAGCACCCACGTTATCACAGTAGATGATCGGTTGTTGTGAGGAAGAAAACCCGAGTTCACCTAGGAGGGATGAGATCCAGCGCAATTCTGCAGCAGTGGCAGCGACGGAGCGATATTCTGCCTCGGTGGAAGACCGAGCAACTGTGCGTTGCTTCTTTGAGCTCCACGATATAGGATTGCGGCCAAGGTACACTATGTAAGCACTGGTGGAGGTGTAATCATCTTTGTTTCCGGCTCAGTCGGCATCCGCAAATGCATGGAGAGCAAGTGTGGAGCGATGATGAAGCATGATACCATGATCAATGGTGCCGCATAGATAACTAAGGATGCGCTTGACCGCATTCCAATGATCATTTGGGGGCCGATGCATAAACTGAGATAGTTTGTTGACGACATAAGCAATGTCTGGGCGTGTCAAGGACAAATACTGAAGACTACCAACCATGGTATGATATTCTGTGGGATTTGAAAGAGCGCTGCCGGATTGCAGAGTTAGAGTAGGCGTGGTAGCCATGGGTGTGGTTACTGGACGAGCATCTGTCATGTTGGTGCGAGCAAGTAGATCAGTAATGTAGCGCCGCTGAGAGAGAACCAGTCCCGATGGATTAGAGATAACCTCAACACCAAGAAAATACGTCAGAGGACCAAGGTCCTTCAGAGAGAACCGCTTGGCAAGAATGTCAATAAATCGCTGAACTGCAATCGTGTTGTTTCCTGTAATAATTATATCATCAACATAGACTAGGAGATATAGAGTAACATCACCAGTGTTGCAGATAAACAGAGATGAGTCGGCAGAGGAATTGAGAAAACCAGAGGTGACCAGGAACTGACGAAGTTCATGGTACCAAGCACGAGGAGCTTGCTTGAGACCATAGATTGCCTTCCTCAATTTGCAGACATGAGTAGGGCGATCAGTAGCAATAAAACCCTGTGGTTGTGCCATGTAGACATCCTCAGAGAGAGAGCCCTGTAAGAATGCATTATTGACATCGAGTTGACGAAGAATCCAACCCTTACTGACCGCAATAGAGAGGACAAGTCGAACAGTAGTCGGTTTGACCACAGGACTGAATGTGTCATGGTAATCAACACCGGGACGTTGATGGAACCCTTTAGCAACCAAGTGTGCTTTGTACCTGTCAATAGAGCCATCAGGTAAGCGTTTAATGCGAAAAATCCATTTACATCCCACTATGTTCTGAGCGGATTCCGGAGGAACTAGTTCCCAAGTGCCATTGCGGACAAGGGCATCAAACTCCTCGGACATGGCCTGACACCATCGACGATCCTTCATGGCTTGGGTTACGGTGGAGGGTTCAACTTCTTGGGCTAGCTGAGTGGAGAGGGTAAGTTTCTGGATAGGCTTGTGGATGTTATTGCGAGAGCGAGTGATGACCGGAGAGTCCCGAGAAGTTGTAGCTGGTGGGGGTGGTGAGCTAGGAGGTGCGACCATATGAGAGGGGGGTGCGGGGGGTTCGGCAGTGGGTTGAGGTAGGTCAGGTGGCGATTCGGGTGGCTGAGGCAAAGGAGTTGGGTCCGGGGAAGATGTGGAGGACAGGGAAGGTGGGTTCACAGAGGCCTCGGGGGTTGAGGCACAAGAACGAGCCGGGGATGGTGTGTCGGAGGCCGGTAGAAGAAGAGGGATCGAAAGCCACGTGGAGCTAGTGGTCTCGTCGGGACGAGGGAGTGTGAGTTGGAGACCGAAAAAAGGAAAAACAGACTCGACAAAATGAACATGACGGGATATGTAGATTTTGGTGGTGGAGGGTTCGTAACACAAGTAAGCACTTTGAGTGAGTGAGTAACCAAGAAAGATACACGGAGTAGACCGAGGATCAAGTTTGTGAGATGTGTACGGACGAAGCCAGGGGTAGCAGAGACACCCAAAAACACGAAGTTTGGAGTAATTGGGAGGATACCCAAACAATTTCTGATAAGGAGAGGACATATTTATTGTAGGAGTAGAGAGACGATTGATGAGGTAGGTGGCAGTGGAAAATGCATATGACCAAAAGGATATTGGCATGGACGCACGATAAAGAAGAGCAAGACCTGTCTCAATAATATGACGATGACGACGCTCAGACAACCCATTATGTTCCGGAGTATGTGGTGGTGATGTGAGATGAGAAATACCATGTGTGGCGAGGAAGGAAGAGAGACCGGTGTATTGCCACCCC
This sequence comes from Morus notabilis, assembly GCF_000414095.1. Taxonomy (NCBI): domain Eukaryota; kingdom Viridiplantae; phylum Streptophyta; class Magnoliopsida; order Rosales; family Moraceae; genus Morus; species Morus notabilis. Next base: position 105,281 of record NW_010365731.1, read on the forward strand.
CCCCCCCCCCCCTCAGCGCAGCAAAAACCCCCCCCCCCATTGTCAGAGTATAAAGTGACAATTTTCTTATGAAAGAAATTTTCGACAAGAGGTTTGAATCTCTGAAAGATGGTAGAAACATCTGATTTGCGTTTGAGTGGATAAAGCCAGGTGTAACGAGTAAAGTGATCCACAAATATAACATAGTATTTGAAATTGTCAATAGAATGAATAGGGGAAGTCCACACATCCGAGAAAATAAGTTGCAAAGGAGATGAGGAAACAAGAGAAGAGGTTGAGAAAGGTAATTTATTACTTTTATTGCAAGAACAATCTTTACAATGAAACGAACGGGAGAAAGTAGATGCTAAATCCAATTTAAAATTTGAAACAATGTGCCTAAGGATAGACGCGGACGGATGTCCCAGACGATTATGCTAATCAGAAGGAGAGGCTTTGACACTAGAAAAAGCAAGTAAAGGAGCGGAAGTGGAGGAAGAGGCCGGCCATTCATAAACACCATCCCTAGTTTGCCCTTGCAGTAGTGTTGCCCCCGTTACTAGATCCTTCACACGAAAAGAAATGGGTAAGAATTCAACATAAGTTTTGTTAGATTTGCAAAATTGAGATATAGAAATCAAATTGCGTTTCATATTTGGAACACACAAAACATTCTGTAAGTTAAAGGTATGAGAGGATGTGGGTAAGGATGTAAAACCAGTGTGAGTTATATGTAAGCCAGTACCATCACCAATCACGATATCGCCAGGACCATCATAAGGAGTATGAAGCGAGAGATTGTTGAGGTCGGCAATGACATGATGGGATGCACCACTGTCTAATAACCATGTGGGCGATTATGGTGTTGCAGCAGTGGCGACGTTGGCTTTGGGCTGCCATTGAGTGTGTGGAGGCCGAGGCTGCCATGTGGTTGCCAAGGTGTCGAGGGCCGGAAGGCTTGCTGATGTGACGAGGCAGTCAGAACGAGCTGATACAGTGGACATTGGGACACCGTATGGCCCTGGGTGTGGCAACCTTGGCACTTGCCAAGGTAAGGGTGTCGTGGACACTAGGATCCAGAGACGAAAGAGGCTGCAGACGGTGGAAAGAGGCTGCAGACGGTGGCTGTGGACTGGCGGAAGCTGGCGACCAGTGTGACCGAGAGTTGGAGGAGCGCTGGCCAGAAGAGGGGTGACCAGTGGCGACATTAGCCGAGGCAGGAAGGGGAGAGTAATTCACTTGAGTTTGGCGGAGAGATAATTCTCGGTTAATCAATTTTTCATGGAGCTCATCGAAAGAAATCGGTGTATCGCGTCCCTCAACAATATCTATTATGGACTTATAGTCATCACCAAGTCCATCAAGGATTTTCTCAATAAAATCTTCATGATCCATAGGTTTTCCAAGAGCAGCCAGTTCATCGGAGCGGCATTTAATAACCTGCATATATTCAGAAATAGATTGGGAACCTTTAACAGCAGTTTTGATTTGATTTTTTATTTGCTTGATGTGGCCTCGAGTAGGATGAGCGTAAGTATTTTCTAAAATCTGCCACACATCACGGGAAGCGGCCGCCTGTTGGATGAGTGGAATTAAAGAGGAGGAAAGAGAGCCGACCAAGGCACCAAACAAGAGTTTGTCTTGACGAACCCAAGTAAGGTAGTCCGGATTCGAAGCGTCGGCGTTGTTGACACGAATTGTTGGAGAAGGAGCTGGATGAGAGCCATCAATGAATTTGAAGAGGTCGTAGCCAATAAGAAGGGCCTCAATTTGCAGCTTCCATGAGAGATAATTCGTTGACGTGAGTTTCACAGTGTTGGCGTTGGAGATATTGACGAGAGTGAGAGGCTTTGTAGGGTCCTGAGTGTTAGGAATGGTGATTTGGGTATTTTCTTCAGCCATGATGAGAAGAGAGAGGGGAGCCGAGAAGAGAGGTGGGCTGCCGGCGGTGAGAAAAAGAAAGGAAAAAAAAAAAAAAGAGACCGGCTGGCTCTGATACCATATAAGCAAATAGAATGGTGGGAATTTAATGGCTTGCTTTTCATTGATTGAAAAGGTGTATTTATAATATACAACAGAATCTGCTGAGTAAGAGAAATCAGGAAAACTAAATCTAATCTAGAAAAGTCAAACAGAAAATCTAATTACAGTTATTTACAATTTAAAATTTAAAACATCATTATCTCTATTACATATATGACAGAGCTAAAGTGAATATTGTAATGTTTTTTTGACGTTTCAAGTTATTACCTAATACCAAAATTGCATAAATTTTGGTTTGTTCAAGTGCAGTTCGATGGAAGACAAACTAATTCACAATGGAACATCGAGGAAATTTGGGTAGAATGGGCAAATAATATCGTTGAAGCCGTTAACGGATGTGCCTGAGTGAAATTCATCAAAGTTCTCTCTAGTTATTGAGAAATAGCGAAATCTAGTTTTAATTTTAGATTTGGTGCCATGCGATTATGATTCATGCAAAACTTGTTCAAATTATAAACCTTTTGTCTATGCTTTTATTAGTATTTTCTCTACTAAACGGAGAACTTTTAGTTTCATTATACTTCATACGTTTACATGTAAAGTTGTTTCAAATAGCATCTATAAAATGATAACTCTTATAAATTATGTATTTACTGTAATTTTTTTTTTTTTTTTTTTTTTTTTTGTTTTTTTTTTTTTTTGGGGGGACGATAAGGAAATGAGGAATGAAAAAGAAAAAAAACATTTTGTTGTCGTGGTAGACAATTGTCGTCAAATATTTACTAAACAAAGAAAAAACTCGGTTGTGACTAGCCACTTTTAACAGCAGTTGCTAAAATGAATGTTGTTAAACGTAGATTGTTTAAGTGTCATTAAAAGGGATATAGTTATAACGACACTTAAAAAGACGACAATTGTGCAATTGTCATTAAATTTTTTTAACGACAATTTGGGGCTGTTGTTAAACAAAAATTCTATAGTAGTGAATTATAAATATTATATTATAGTATAATATAATATAGTTGTAACTTTTAGTTATATTATAACTGGAATATTATTGTTTGTTAGATAATTTTATAATATTATAATTATATTAACCATCTTATATTCTATATCATAGTTATATAATATATTACATAATAATTTTATTATATTATATTACATTACATTTTATATATTATATTAATTATATTGATATATAAAATATTACTGTTTTATGTAACATAAGGGTTTGTCAACAAGAAAATATTCATATTCCATTTCATAATATTCTTAAAATTACAACCAAACAAATGAATTAATTTTCTTTTCCGTTCCATTACCATTACCATTACCATTCTCATTCTCATTATCATTATCATTCTCTCATTGCAACCAAATGCACCCTTAAGAGAATATTGTTTTATAAGTAATTACAAAAGTTAAAAGGAATGGTATTTGGAGAAGGAGATAGAAAGATCAAGAGTGAAATTAAGGCTGACCATGAGGTGAAATGAAGAGCAACAGAGGGCAGAAGAGAGCAGAGAAGGAGTTAAAGAAAGACTTGACCATGATTTTGTATTATTACGTGCATAATGTTTCGTTAGAGGGCAAGGTCATAGAGAGATTAAGGACTCTATTATTTATTGCAGGAATTGGGGGTCACTGTGTTCGATAATGTAGTGGGTAAGGTAAGATCTTGATAAAAAGAGATTATGTTTGTAAGAGACGTATACACAATGAACTAGGCGACATAAAGGTTTGATTATTAATAGTAATAGAAAGTCCATCAAATGTACTATATATATACAACTAAATAATCACTATTTTATGAATAATATTCATCGTGTTTGTGTTACATATAAATTATGCTCGCGAGTTGCTTAATAGCGCATCGTGCCCACAACAAGAGCCCAACCTAACTCGATTATTTCATCATATCATGCTCGGTCTGACCTAAAATAATCTCATATATGATACCTAAAAAAAAACACTCGTGACATGTAATCGTGCTCAATAGATTGCTTGGCTTAATTGGCATATTTTATTGAAACATGCACTCAAGCTGTAATGGAAAGAAAATATGGAAATCGTGAAGAATTCATTTATTTAAGACATTGATGATCTCATGCGCTAAATATTGGTTGTGATAATTTAGATATTTTTATCTTGTAAAAGAAATATATGCTCATATTAGCACGATTAATCTTTTTTTTTGGTTGAGCTATTTCTTACTCACTGGTAATTCATTTTTAAATTAAGTATTGTTATGTAATCTCATCTTTATATATTGAGAGAAATGAATTAAGGCACTACTTTTTTTTTTCCAAAAATAACGGTTCACGGGCCTTTACTTTTTTTCATTTTGAGATTGTGACGATCAATGTGCATATATAGTAGTGTTTTGTTGCATGTTTTAGTGATTCAAATAATGTTTATGAGTCAAGAGTATGTAGTTTTAATAATAAATAGTATAACAAACTATGATCATTATGAATATTGAATATGCATGATTTGATGATTAAAAAAAAATCAACAATGACGACATTCTAACACTCGTTAAATACTTAAATGTGTATCTATCCATATAGAGAATTTTCGTGTTATTGAACACTCTGAGTCATTGCGATATTATATGATGTAGTAGGGTTAATGTTGATGTTTTCCCTTAAAAAATGATATTTGATATAATAATTCATTTGGCAAAAAAATAAAAATAAAAGTAAAGTGAAATGTTTATAAATCGACCCTTAAATATTAATGTGAAATCTATTACATTCGTGTTTAGTGTTGTCCCTTTTGTTTTTAATTTGTTTTAGTTGATCTGTTCTCATTAAAGGGAGGTTATAATTAAAAGGTCAATAATAGAAATATTATCAAAATAAAAGGGTAGTTTTGCATTTTTTTCCATAAAACGTCCATAATGATGTAGCGAATTCTAAATTTTAAGAATGAGCATTAACTTGAGCTTGATAAATCATCCACTAGTTGAAACCATATGGTATACATGTGTATTAATTACTTTTCATTTTTTAATAAAATGAAGATCCAAAATTTTTTTTTTTACAAATTAGTTTATTTTAATGATTTATTATATTCTTAAAAGTTTAATTTGATTAAAAAAATTTGAGTAGAGTACATTTAAAAGGGGAAAAAAATAGTATGACAAATAACAAGAACCCCAATTATTTTTATGATTCCTTTAACGTGTCTGTTTCATAAAGATAATTATACAACATTTTCACAAAGATAAAAATTTAACTTCCATATTAATTTTCAAGTAATGTTATTTGATTAACATGTAAGACAGAAACTATAATACTCGACGGTAACAATTTCATACAAGCCTGACTAACTAAATTTTCTCATTTCCAAGTGCAATAAACAATTTTCAAGCACATATCAAGAATTTACGGGCTTGTTCTTTTGAGTGAAAAACTCAAAAAAAGCCAACTCGAGTTACAACTTTATTCGAGTTCATGTTCTTTTAAGTTTAAACTCGAGTTTAGGACTCAAACTCGAATTCAAGTTTCTCCTTCAACTCGAGTTCAGAAACTCCAACTCAAATTAATGAACAGTATTTTTTCTATTCTTAAAAATGCTATAACTTTTTCGTTTTAATTCTGATTGAGATGATTTTTTTATGCGTTGACAACGAAAAGACGAATAAAACCCGACCCATATACCCTATTAAAATTTTTCATTAGCATTGAATTTTTATTAAAATACTATCTAAATACAAATTCAAGTTTTGACTCACTCAAACACAAACTCAAAAAGATTATTATCTCAAACCATAACTCAAATGTACACAACCAAACACAAACTCAAGTTACAAGTTCAACTCAAATTATAACTCAAATTCAATTTAAGAATTATACTCAAGTTAAACTCTAAAAGAACAAGTCCACATTTTCTTAATTTTGAGAAGCACTCAGAAAAAAGTTAGCTCACTTGTGTTTGCATGTTCTTTGCCACAATACAATGCTTGAATTTGAATTCTCAAAATCTTGACAATCTGCCTAAAGTCTCTCTCAAGTCATAAATACACTAAAAAAAGTGCCCCCTCCTAAGCGAAAAGCGGAGCAGAGAATTAGATGGCCAAGGATAAGAGTAGTGACTTTTAGAACTATTCGCAGCGCTACTTCTGCTGGATTTGCACGTCTCATTATGAGCACCTTTCGGAATGTCCTTTGAATCCTGGAGCTGCTCTAGTGCTGTTACCACTTCATCCATGTTTGGCCTATACTTGGAGTCTATAGCAAGACATTGGAGTGCAAGGTTGGCCGCCTTTGGGGTCCAAACTAAGAGAGTACTGGCCTTCAAGACATGAAGAAATCTACATTTGTTGGTGAGATATGGTTTTGCCCAATCCACTAGGTTGTGTTGTCCGGTTGGTCGGTTCTTGTCTATAGCCTGTTGTCCAGATAACATTTCTAGAAGAACAAGTTCAAAACTATATACGTCGCTCTTGGTAGTAAGATGACCTTTCGAGCAACAGATGAAATTCATAATGAGAAGAAAAGATATGAAATAGCACCTACGTTTCCCTAGTAGGTCGTTCATCAATCTATTCATATCCAGCCAACTTAGAAAGTGCTACTTCTCGTGCACTTTTCTCAATTTAATAAAAATTATTAAAAAAAAGTCATAGACAACGGAATGTATAGCCTGTTTGGTTAGAGGATTCGTTCTCTTATTCGAATTATGGTTCATGATTCGCTACAGTATTTTCTCTCACAAAAAACACACGTAAATCGAAAATGGTTCTAATCTCATGATTCTAATCCATGAACTAAACGGGCTCTAAAATTTCATGATCAAACTGTTATAGATAATCTACAAAACTCGTTATTGAGTCTTTAAAGCATGATTCAACTACCATAGTTTTCACCACTTAATCGTAAAATATAAAATATCTCCAAAGTCATATTATCACATGTCAACGAGACTTCATAATCTTGTACTCAGTCAATCTCTTACCAAGCCTAATCATCAACATGACTAACTTGCACCACAAGAACTTTAATGAGCTCACGCTCAGTAAGCAGAAATTATACATGCAATGACATGATGCATGAGCTCGTGACTCCTATTGTGCCATTTAGCCTTTATAAAGCATAATGCGCGCATTTTTAGGTTTCCTTGGGGCGGGTAGACATCCTTTCATCAATTTCTAGGACCACAAATGCCGTTGTGTGGCGTCCCACACTGCAAGTCCTCGTCAGGACAGTCTCTATTGAGAAATAATAAGGTCCACAGTCTCCTTCGAGACAATCATATCAAGTCTCCTTCGAGATTGACTTCCCTCGAGACCTTTTTATTAATAACATTTTTATCTCCATCTAGATTGGCCTCCATTGAAGCCATTCTATCATATGGATCATGCCCCGTCTTAAAAACTCTTGTTTCCTCCAGAATTTGACCTGCATCATCTTTAATTGCCTGTCTCCAATCCAATCTCACCCAAAAATCTCATAAAACCATTCCTTTAACATTTTCATATCATTTCTCAAATTTAGGGTACAATAGTATAATTATAAAAATCACGTGCTTGATGAATACTCCAGGTGCATAATATAAATCTCATACAAGAATGCTTATAAGTTAAACATATCAATGAGCATATAAATCATATAATCATAAAAATCATGCGCTAAAATTATTGTCGTTCTTGTGATGCAGTTGAAATTTAACTTCTACTTACCTCAAATCAGAGCAATAACTAAGAAATAGAATGATGAAAGTATCCACATCAAGCTACGCACTGGAAGCCTTGAAAAGCAAACTGCTATTGAATTTTGCTCTTCTTGTTATTAATATCTCAGTAGGAGGCATAGCCTATAACTGACTATGACAAGTTTTTTATAGAAGCTACACGCAAGTGTCAACAAAGTAAGAATGGAGCTGCTTTTTATATATTCCAGAGTAGTGACCGACAACTTCATGGCGGCTATATCATTTTTCTTTTTTTACATTAATACTAAAATAATATAACTAACATGCACGCCTATTTGCATACATGTTAGAGCTTCCACTTAATTAAAAAAAATAGCAACTAAACTAAAATCATGTCTACTTTTAATTAGTCAAGGAATAGTTTCATAAATCAATTAAATGATAAATTGCTAATTTCTCATACTTGTCATTCTAATAAAAATACTAAAATCCAATGATTCCATTCTAAATCATTTTTATAAATCTTATGATACAAGTTAAGCTAGAAGCTCAAGAAAACTGGATATTACAACTTTCCCCCTCTGTAAAAAAATTTTGTCATCGAAATTTGATAAGTCAGATTTCTTCAATTCAAATATCCTCTAGCGTGTCTAGTATCTGTATTTCTCAATTTAATTTCTTTCATGTCCAATAATGGAGTTTAACTTATACGCTAAAGACCTAAAATGTGCTATATCTAGTCACTCTAATTTCTCATAACTCAGTTGATCCTTCTTGTGTAGTTTTGGCAACATATGGCTTTTTTTTTAAAAATCCCCTATTATCAATAGCTAATTATCTCCACTATGGAGGGTCAAGTGTTGATCTTATAGGGAGTACGATCTCTATCTTATTAGTCAAGTGTTGTGTTGATCTTATTGGGAGTACGATCTCTACTGTAACAACCTATTTAAAAGTTTACGTCCTTCAAAACATTCAAACTCCAAAATTATCCTCGTGATTCCTTTTTTTTCTTAATCTCATAGACTTGCATAGAATTTCCTATGGTTTTGAGTTCAGAGAAGCCAAAGCTCTTTATGTCAGGGGACCGCAAAATATTATCCTCGCTTCTAGGAGTTAACAATGTTGAAAAGATGAGAATTTGCGACTCGAGTTCGTGCTTTTAGAATTAAACCCTTCAACAAGACCCAAAGAGACATTTCAACAAGGATTCGCTAGCAAATCAGGGACCTAAAAAATGCAAGAATTTCACTATAAAATACGCATCACCAGAATTAGTTTTCACATACCAAAGCCCAAATAAATACCGGAAAGGGACAATTGAGCATACAAAAATTCACCCAATTTATATGCAAAATAAACAAATCTATGAAAAATTAACCTACCATGAAACAAGCAGAACACTTTTCACCCCCAACAAAAAGGACAGAACACATCAATTACCACTTTTAAGCTTTGTTTTCTAGGAAACAAATAAGTAACTCCTAGGGGAAAAAAAAGGGAACCAAATACATTCTCATTAATATTAAAAGATCACCAAGGATTTTAAAAAATATTTCAAAGCAATCACATATACAATTCACCATTCCAAGAATAAATGAGTATTTTGATTAATAAAAAAAAGAAAAAAAAAGAAAGCCTATTAACTTAGACCTTGTTCGTTTCGCTGATTCGAGTTTAGAATTCGAGTTTTGTTACAGTAAAAAGCTCTCATAAACAATCACATCTAACTTTTTTACTGCAGTAAAAAGCTCTCACATACAATCACATCTCAACTCGAATTTTAAACTCGAATCAGCGAAACGAACGAAGCCTTAGTCAACAATTCATTGACCACAACCCATCTCATCAATCAATAAGAAAACAATGCCATCTAAAATAACCAGTCCCACGATTTTCAACTTCATGTGTTTACTTTGTTTACATATATGTTCTTGTGTATATATATATGCGCGCACACACACATATATATACACACACGTATATGTTCTTACATATAAAACCACATTGCTATTTATTGTTACTCGTCTATTTTTTGCAACTTGATATACTGCATATAATCCTCCTTATATGACTTGGGCGAGTTGTCTGTCAAGCGGGCAGGTAGTTTTCTTTGCTGTTTTGTTATAGCCATGGTACAATTGATTCCATTTTGATATGTTTTTGATGTATTAGTTGTTAAGGTTGATGCACTATAAAATAGTTAAAAATCGGATGTATTTTGACTGGATGAAAAAAAAAAAAAAAACCACCATGTAAGTTATATAATTAGTCATATATGAAATCAACATTGTGTGTAATATCATTAACAATAATAATCCTCTTTATATGACTCAAGTGAATAATCCTCTTTATATGACTCAAGTGAATAATCCACTTTATATGACTCAAGTGAATTGTCTGCTAAGCGGACATGTAGTTTTCATTGCTGTTTTGTTATAGACTTGGTACAATTGTTTCCATTTTGATATGTTTTTGATGTATTAGTTGTATGGTTGATATTTCTCTTAGTTTATATATACGAACTCCACCATTTGTTAATGATACTAGTTGAAACAAGGCGCGAACTCAGTGTGGGGGACAATTGCAAGTGTATGTTACAAATAAAGAAGTTTACTTCTTAATGACAACTATTTATATCAAAGCACAAATTTCTTCCCTTGATTCCTGGAATAACAAAAATAGTGTTATTTCATTCTCAATAGTCATTAGAAAAGCAAGCTTCAAGTACTCATGCAAGGACAAAGGAAAGAAGAGAAAATGTAATAGAAAAACAAGCAAATCTATTAAAAAAGAAATAAGAAGCAATATGAAAGAGATTGTGCTGTACACACCGCAAACAAAGTACATACTATCAAAGTACATACACAACTGTTCAAAGGTCAATAACTTGTTAGGTCAAAATCAAAACAAACTTCATGAAACATGGTTAAGTGTATAAGAACAAAGTTGAAGTGCAATCTAAACAATAGTTTCCAACATAATCCTTAGATTCTCCAACAACTATCTTGTAGATCTTTCATATACAGCATTAGCATGAAAAGCAATCAAAATTGAGAACACCCAAAGTAAAATGATAATTTAGTTGCCAACGAAGAGAGGAGAGGTATAGAGGTCTGGAAGGCAACAAATTTCTTCCGACAAAGAAAAAAGGAAAAAAAAAATAAAGAAGAAAAAGACAACAAACAACTAAAAAAGATCAACGTATGCAGGGATAGGAAATAGGCTATTTCATGTGAAGCCCACTTCACCTAACTACTAACAGCACTCCATCAACTTTTCGTCACAAAGCAATGAAGTTCCTTAGTTTGGCTTTAATACTAAGAGATTAAAAAGACATGGGCATGAATACTCAGATTAAAATGTAAAACTATTTAGGCAAAAGCAACTTATTTCATTCCCTGACCAGTAAAGGGTTTTTATTTTATTGTGTGTGTCTCAAAACAAAAGAACCTGTAGTTCAATCTTTCCTGATGAATAAAATAAAAGAAGTCCAAAAGAAAAACAAAAGAGTTATCAGCTCCTTTAAAAATAAACAATAAAATGAAAGGGAAAAAAAGTCAGGAAGAAACATTCTTATGTTTAATTAGCTTATATAACAATCAGCACATAACTTGGTCAAAATCAGTTGTTTTTTATACGACAAAGAAGAGTGAACGAAACTAATAGCTCGTATATATCATATTATGCCATCATGTTGGGAAGTAGCAATGAGTCTTCATACTGATGGATCCTTTCACCGCTCTTAATTTGTGATTGAGTGCACAAAATACGAAAACCTTTGTGCACACTAATTCAACAATGAATCCATTGACACAAGAAAAAAAAAAAAAACAACTAAAAAAACCAGAAGAGACACCTAGGAATAATCAATTGAATTACTCCACAATAGACCCATCCTTCGCCTCCACTCCATGTAGAAAAGTTGATTTCTCCTCTCATAGGAGCAGTGCTGAATGTACCAACAACCATACAAACAAAAGAGATACACAAGCATTCTTAGATACATCTCCAGCAAATGTGATATCTCCAGCAAATGTGATATCTCAAACTGAAGTCGGAAACGATTATTTTACAAGAACAAATCCTTTGACACACAAAGGAAAACAAAAGGCAACTTACAAAACCCATAGCAGGCAACGACCCAACGAAAAAAAGAAATGAAAAGGAGAAATAAATAAATAAATAAAAACAGAGCAGGCAGTGAGTATGGGAATAGGCGCGCCGGATAAACCAGAAGAGAATGAGAGGTAGCACAGCAAGAACAAGAGAAAAAAGAGTTAGTAGGAAAAACCAAATCGGAGCAGCAAGCCAAACCCAAAACAAACAAAATCCAAATTAAGAAAGCACAAGGGACCTCTATATAATAACCCAATAGTTTAGTTTCAGTCCCAATAACGATGGTGTAATTCCAATATAATTTTGTAAAATGAGAGTTTATTAGTGTGCCATAAACGTTTATAGAGAAAATCTCATACAACTTGAAATTTAACAAAACACACATCACCAGAATATAGAATGAAACAGAGGATAATGGGGATAATCATATTTAGAACGCTAAATTTCAATTCCTTAGCCTATCACTCAGATTTCCCCAAAGTTTTCAAGTCACAAACTGAAACAACAGATTTGAAACGAAAAACCATATTTTCAATCACCTTCAATTCATATGATTTCAACCAAAACCCGAAGAACTTTGCATATAACCTCCCATCAATATTTTTCAACCAATTTCTTCAACAAAATCCGAAAATATCAAAGGAAAATTCATGAAAAGATTTGCAGACCAAGAGCGGTACCCTAAATCTGATTTTCAGGTTGTTTTGCTGCAAAATGTTCACAATCCCACCAACAACGATTTCTAAGGAGTTGGTCCAATTCTTTTGAAGAATCTGCTGTGACTTTGACGAGAGAGGGCTGGTGTTTTTCTGCAGAAAGTGCGAGGAAAAGAAAGAGCGAGAATGAGAGTCGATGGGGCAAAGGGAGCGCAGAGAGAGAGGGGAAAAAAAAAAAAAAAAACTGTTACATACGAGTGAACATTGAGCGCTCAAGCGCTTTCTATTATGTAGATTACACACAATGTGGTGAGCGCTCAAGCGCTTTCTATTGTACAATTGCTTCCCATTAGTGTACCTTGAGTTAAGTCCAAAGTTTATAAACAACTTCCTAATTCAATTTGGGATTTTTTAGGATTAGAACTCAAACAGTTAATTTAGTTTCCCATTAAACTTCGGATAAAAAACGAATTTTAAAGCAACTCTGCAATCCGCTGACAATTCAACAATGAAAATATCAAAAACCTGCATTTTGAGTTTGATTTCAAAATAAATTTACAGGAAATCACTAAAACTAGTTTCCAAACACTTCAGTATACTCAAGAACTGAGAATATCCAAATTTAACCTGTATTCAGTCACAATTTATTCAAATTTAAACCTAAACCAAAATTCATCAAACGTAACCAAAATCATACTTTCTTAAGCCAAGAATTCAAATACAAGAGTGGATTTCTCAAGAAATCTTACCTCTAGCTCGTTGAAGAAGCCTTTTTCTCTTCCTTCATAAAAAATAGGAGAAGGTCATTTTACTAATTTCACTTTGTTGGAAAGTCATTCTAGCATTAATTAAAATTTTTTAGAATAACTTAAAATTTTAATGTTAAGAAAATTTAAAAATTTTAATGACATGATTAATTAAAAAAATTAATATTAAGCATACTAATATATCACAATTAACATAATTAAACTGATTTAATTCTTCCAGTTGTTGCATGTCTCTGTCTAAATATTTTTTCCTTCAAACCCTCTCAATACACTTTTTCACATGTAATCAATAAATAATTCAATGTCTAGTTCATCACAATAAAAACGTTTTTCTGCTTTTAAAAAAAGAACTAAAAGAGTAGAATTTAAATCAAAAAATGAGTTTTTTTAGTCCATTTTATCAGTAGTCTCAATTTTTAACTTTTAAATCTAATTAAAATTATATCAAATTTAAAAAAATATACAACATAAACAAATTCTAATATATATTTAACAGTTAAAAATAAAAAACTACATGTAGTTTATATTTACAAAAATTACCAAAAAAAATCCTCAAAAAGAACTTAAAACTTTTAAAAAAGTTTTAAAACTTCAGCCTAACTATATAAAAGAGTAGAAATTTGCTCTACGGTACGTCGCGGTCATCATTTATTATACACATCGTTTTGGTGCCTTTTTTTCTTTTCTTTTCTTTTCTTTTCTTTTCTTCTTCTTTTTTTTTTCTTTCTTTCCAAGCCTTTTCTTTACTTTTTTCTTATCTTTATTATTTTTAGAGCCTTTCTTGAGTTGACCTCTATATTGATAGTGTTAGTTTTTAATCATTAAATTTAGTCAAATTCACATTAAATTAAAAAAATACATAATAAATAATTTTTGTTACAGATGTGATGGTTAAAAAATAAAAAATTACTAACAGTTTATTTTTGTATTCCATTAAAGAAACTCCCTTATTTTTAAACTTAAAAAGAATAATTTCCGTTCTTCTTCTTCTTTTTCTTTTAACTCTTTATTTATTTCTTTTGTTTTCCATACCCATTAAATTTTAAGTCTTAAATCCTAATTCTAAATCTCAAATCCTAAATTAAATATATAAATAGTAAATATGTGACTATTGCTCATCCTTAGTAGTCTAAAAGGGTGAGATTTTGGCCCTTTACCTTTTCTTTCTTTCACTTTTACTTTTAGAGGCTTTCTCTGGCTTGCAAAAATGAACTATTGGGTAGTCCCTTATTTTTTAGCTATTTGATCTGTATTAAAATATGTTTGTTTTACATATTTTTTTATTTGATATGATTTTGATCGAATCCAACGGACAAAAATTGAGACTACCGTTAGAGCAGACTTTCAGAGAAGCTCCGTTAGTTTCAACTCAATTATTTATTATTATTATTTTTTTGTATGTTATAATAGTCCAAAACGATGAGTTTTAGGTATTTTTACTTTCTTTTCTCTTTCTTTTTAACCTTTTGACTTAAACTACTATTAACATATGTTTTTTTTTCCTCATAAAATTAAGTGTAGGAGATTCAAATTTTATAATTTATAATAGAGTAAGGAGTTAAGTTACTATTATAATATGTCTTCTACTACTTAAAATATAATTTTTGAAATTTTAAGTAAAATTTTTCTTATAATGTATATTGCTAGTATTTTACATTATAAAAACTTCAATTACAACTCCAACATACGTACATGATACATAGCTAAACTAGTATTGAAAAAATATAACAAAAGTACTGAACTCCAACTAGTAATGATAACAACAATAACACATATTAATAGCAAAAAACAACAATAACAACATCAGTAATAATAATAATCAGAATAATAAGTGGTGTTCGTTTACCCGTTAGTGTCAACCACTTAAACTTTGAAAATGTGCATTTAATTAATGTATTTATACTATAATTTAAATTATAATTTATAATTTACTATAATATTATTTTATATAAAAAAATATACATAAATTAAAAATAATTCTAAATCATAATTTTAAATCAATAACACCTGTTTGGTAAAAAGATTCATTCTCTGATTCGAATCATGATTCATAATTCGCTATAATATTTTCTCTCATAAAAAATACACATAAATAAAAAATAATTTTAATCATATAATTCTAATTTATAAATCTCTTCAATCGTCCACAAAATCTTGGTCTTCCTTTGCCAGCAACCGAATCATCTCACTTTGCTCCTTCCTTCTCTCTCTCTCTCTCTCTCTCTCTCTCTCTAAACATAGACAAAGCAGAGCATAGAGAGCTCAAACAATGGTGCCCACCTCACTGCCTCCTCTTCGCTCATCAAATGTCTCTTCAACTCCTCTCTCTCCTCTCTCTCCTCTCTCCTCATTCTCTATGTACACCTCCTCTTCCTCTATTTCTTCTTCCTCTTCTTCGTCTTGCTTTCTGTCTTCCAAACCATCTTACCGGCCTTGCTCTCTCCGGGTCAACATCAACAAAACCCATT
Organism: Morus notabilis; assembly: GCF_000414095.1. Taxonomy (NCBI): domain Eukaryota; kingdom Viridiplantae; phylum Streptophyta; class Magnoliopsida; order Rosales; family Moraceae; genus Morus; species Morus notabilis. The sequence goes on from NW_010365731.1 coordinate 120,911, forward strand.
TGAGAACTAGCTCCAAGTCCAAGGTTGTTCTAGAAAAGCAGAGCTTTAAGTTTTTCCCCCCCTCTGTTTTCAGTTGTTTATTTTCTGCTTTGTGCTGGGCAGGGCTTGAAAGTGAATTGCTCAGTAAAGAGTGAACCGTTGAAGGTGATGATATCAGGTGCACCAGCTTCAGGCAAAGGAACCCTATGCGAGTTGATTGTGCAGAAGGTACAGTGTAAATATGCATATGCATATATATATGTGTGTGTGTGTGTATATTATGTTGCATTATATACACAAAATCACATTAAGACTTGTTTAGAACTTCTTTGGTGATGCTATGAACTTCTAATTTTTTCTAAAAATTAAACAAATGAGGGAGATCTTCTCAAAATTTTGCTCGGGAAAACTTCTACTGTCCTTCTTAATTCTAAGATTTTATTATTATTTTTTTTAAGAGCAAAATGTTGAAGTATTAGAGGATCCCCATGTAATGCTAAATTAGCATTGTAAGGTCAAATTTTAGCATTTTAATAGAAAATCACTCTCCAATGTTATTTTTAGGTCTTATTCATTTCTTAAAAAATATCATATCTAACTTTTTCTACTATAGTTAAAAATTCTCAAAAAATATTACATCTCAACTCAAATTAAAAATTTGAATCCACACTGCGAAAGAGGCCTTAATGATAAATTTGGCATGTGCTTTTAAAAGTTTACTTTTAGAAGTTTCAGCATTAGCATTATAGCACAAACGAAAGTAACATATCAAATATGTTTTCGCCCTTTTTGGTGCCAATATGGCATTGTATTTGCATTGGAGGTGATCGTAGGCCTTAATTATTGGGTAAAGATTGTTATTTGGGATTACTTATTATGACCATGACGATTAGCTATTGCATGGAGAAATTATATGATTTTACCCATTATAGACCAGAAATCCATCTTGGCTATTCCGTCTAATTAAGTGATTGCTTCATATTTATGTATTCTTCAACACTCTCTGTTTTTTCTTCAGTTTGGATTAGTGCACATTTCAACAGGAGATCTTCTGAGAGCTGAAGTGTCATCTGGGACGGAAATTGGGAACAAGGCAAAAGAATACATGAATGCTGGTCGTCTAGTTCCTGACGAGATAGTAACAGCTGTATGCAAATATCAACCTTGAAGTGAACATCTCATATTGTGCATCATTCTCAACATAAATAATGATATGTTACTCTTTTTTTTCCCCTTTTTTTTTTTTTTGTGGGTGTGTAGATGGTCAAAGCTAGATTATCTCGCGAAGATGCAAAAGAAAAAGGGTGGCTTCTTGATGGGTATTCAAGAAGTGCCACCCAAGCACAGAGTTTGGAGGAGCTGAAGATCAGACCAGACATTTATGTTGTGCTGGATGTATGTTAATTGCAAGCACATATGTTCTATACTTGACTATGGAATGCGTTATGGAATTTGAATGTATTAAATCGAATGCATGATGCGTGGAAGTTTGATTTACTTGTTTGTGTCATCTCTTCTACGGTTTTTGATAAAATGGTTGCAGTTAGTTTATACAACCTTTTGCATTGCGCAATTGATTTTTACAAAGTGCTAATCTTTCAATATTCAGGTTCCTGATGAAATTCTAATCGACAGATGTATTGGAAGAAGGTTGGATCCTGTGACGGGGAAGATTTACCATTTGAAGAATTTCCCTCCAGAGACAGAGGAGATTAGAGAAAGACTTGTTACCCGTCCGGATGACAGCGAGGAAAAGGTATGATTGCACATCGTCACAAGCTATTCGTGAAGAGAGAGAACAGACCTGGGTTGGGATTGTTGTACATTTAAAGTAGACCTTTTTTTTTTTTTTTTTTTTTACTTGAAGCAAAAATAAGTAAATAGAAGTCGAAAAACTAAAGAATCTAGCTTCTCAAAATAAAGATGAAAGTGCATGTGCAAAGTGCTTCTATGTAAATTTACCAAACGTGCTAGTAGCACTTTTATGCGTAAAGTGCTTTTATAGACTCCAAAATCAATCCCAAAGTAGCTCAACAGAGTGACTTGAATGAGTAGCACACAAGGCTAAGGTTTGCACTTTTTCACTTTTATTGTAGCATGGTGAAAATTTTGGTTGAGGATACCTGATACGATACAAATGGAAACTATCATCTCTTTGAAGTGTCTGTTGATAATATTTAACATGATTTCTACGTATTTATCCTCTCACTGATCTCCTTTTCATTTTATATGGATTACTGTTGATCCCCTGCATGGCTTCTGATATTGGTCTCTGTATTTTTGTGAAGGTAAAGCGACGTCTTGAAGTATACAAGCAAAATGCTGAAACAATCTTATCCACTTACTCAAACATAATGAACAAGGTAGTTTAACACTATAAGTATTGGTATATGTTTTCCTTGTCTCGCATTATTTTGATCTGTTTAAGTAACACACTTATACACATGACTCCCTTCGGGAACATAGATTGATGGAAACCGACCTAAAGACGAAATTTTTGCCGAAATAGAGTCTTTGTTATCAGAAGTACAGAAAGATAAAGAGAAGCTGAAATTAGGTAAAGCATTTTCAAGGTCTAAAATTCATCATGTGAGTTTGCCCAAGTTACAAGTGTTATATCCAAAAAAGGATTTTTAAAACCTTGTTTCAAGGTAGTGAAGAACTCACTTTCAAACTGTTTGTTTCTCCTGCAAACTGTTTGTTTTTCTCTTAACTTTTTGTTCCTCTCTAACAGGGAAACCAACCTCTGGAAATGATAGCCTCTTAAATCAGTCATCTTCAAGTCAAGTTGTTGTGAGACCTATAACATGAAATTTTGCATGTGAATGCTTGTTGCTTACAAGAGTTGCTTTTATTTATGGAAGTTGCAATAAGTAATGTCGTATATTATTTCCTTATTTCTCTAGTAATTTTACAGGATAACTGGAGGGGTATTCCTACTAGATTGAATAACATTCCCCATTCTAGAGAAATTAGAAAATATTTCTATAACGATGTCTTACAGGCCACGCAAAGAGCTATAAATGATGGAAGAACTAGATTAAAGGTTTGATTTTTTTCTCTGAACATGATTTTCCTTTAAGTTGTGACAGAAGTTTAATCCACTACCAAGTTAGAACACTGCTACAAGAACCTGACACCTTTGGCAGGTGGAGATTAATATCCCAGAGCTGAATCCAGAAATGGTAAGTAAACTGTTTCCTTATTTACTTATAATTTTGTTTGGGGTTGACCATATCTTATGATCCACAGGATGTTTATCGCATAGGTACGTTAATGGAACTTGTTCGGGTTGTTGCTCTTTCATTTGCTGATGATGGAAAACGGGTCAAGGTATTTCAATCCTTCTTGCTTCTGTATTATTGATGTGGCTATGATAACAAGCGAGTTTGATGAATATTCCCTTAAAACCTTTTCTATAGTTTTATGTCGACTAGTTGTAAGCTAAATCGATAATTTACCTGATTTGTTAATAGTATATTGCTGATTTACTTGAGGAATTCATCAGTTTACAGTTATATTATTGATTTACTTGAAAAGGAACATAAATAGAAGCAAAAAGATTTACATGACGGTTTTTGAAAAGGGGTCTAGAGTTTTGCCAAAAATTCCCCTGATATAATTTTAGAATGATGCAAACGTTTTCCTTTTCTACTTAGGTTTGCGTCCAAGGATCTATGGGAGAAGGTGCACTTGTAGGAATGCCATTGCAGCTTGCTGGTACTCGAGCAATCTTAGAGTTCATGGACTGGGGTGATTATGGTGCAATTGGGACATTTATCAAAATTGGATCTATAGGTAGACAAACCATTCTTATTTGTCAAACGTACATCATCATATGCTCATGGACTGAATCCATACATAATAATTGTTAGGTTCATTGTTTATTGCTTATCATGTCACGTTTCACATGCCGCTAGATACTTAGCTTAAGTGTATTGAAAGAAAATGTGTCGAACAAAACTGATGGTGTGTTCAAGTTTTGATGGCTATCAAATCTAAACTGCTGGTGTGTTCATGTATATCAACCCTAAATTCGTCGCTATTTGTTTGAAAATAGTGTTACAAAAGAATCTGATTTCACCAATATATTTTCTTTATGAATGTGCTCAACTTGCTTACTGAAAAATTTTAATTTCACCCCAGGTGCCAAAGATGTAGATGAGCAAGACGACATGTTTATTCTTGTGGCTCCTCAAAATGCTGTAGGAAATTGTATTATTGATGTAAGAAGCCTACAGTGGTGCAATTTTGAATCATACATTTAAATTGAAAATGTACTTTGACATGCTCTTTAAGTTCTACGTTTTTGTTTCCCAATACTCTTGTGGTTGATTATACAGGATCTAAGAGCCATGACTGATGCTGCTGGGAAACGACCAGTTATTCTTATCAATCCTCGACTCAAGGTTTCATTCCTATACATGTCCATCTTTCTTGGAAAGAAAATTTTTTTATCTACGGCCCCACCTCTTAATAGCTTAACTGATCTATGATCAAAATAGAAGAGAAAGAATTGAGGAAAGAAATAGACCACTAAAGATTGAAGACAAAGTGTAGTCGAGAGATGATTCTAGACATAGAACAAGAATTAAAGAGGAGGATATATGATATCTGAATATTCATTCATCAACCATGTCTGGATAGAAATTATAAAATCTTAAAATATAAAACTACTATTGGCCCAAATCCTAATAGGTCTAGGATTAATTGGTAATCTAATATGGTATTAGAGCTGGAGATCTTGAGTTCAAACTCCTATAATTGTGACTCAAACTACCTTATTTATGGGCAAACCAAATGTTAAATAAGAAAATTACTAATATAAAATGACAGTGTTAAACTAAGCATAATCCCAAATTAACATAAATTCCTAATTTAGTTAAAACTAATTGTTAAATAAAATAAAATTCTAATCTCCATCATTCCACCTACTAAAAAGAACTTGACTCTAGCGAGTGAAAACTTGAAAGAATCATAAGCAATCAATTTGAGAAAAGATTCAATCACAACACTTAATTCTGAAAGAAGCCATAGGAGCTTGATATTTGATTACATCCTCACTCTAGAAACAAACATAGAAAATAGTTGAGGCCTTTGATCAACATAGCTCATTGAGAATGAAACCCATAGTAAAATATTAGAAGGAAATTCAAGAAAAACATGCATTAGATCCAAGGGAATCAAGAGAAGTTCAGGAATTTTATCATGCAACTTTAAAGGTAAATATTCAACAAAAAATTATGAGGAATCAGATTCAATGTGTCAGAAAAGTGATGTTTCTTTGGTAATAGTCTTGGGAAAAGAATAGGCATGAAGAACCTTGTCATTTTCTAAAAACTCACTCTTACTTTTATCCTTCTTGATAGGTGTATTATCCCGGGACCTATAGGTGGTGTCTGAATTACTAGGAACTTGTGAAGGGAGAATGAACTTAGATATATGTATTTTCTTTTTGCTTGGTGAGATTTGAGATATATTTTTTTTTCCCATTATGTCGAAATACACATTTATTCACTTCAGTGTCTCTGACCTCATTTTCATCTACCCAAGGAAGTCCTAATGACTTATGAGTAATGTTTCTTCACAGGACATCAGAACACATGTATCTCTTATAATAACAACTAATTGAAGACATTGTTCAGTACCTTCAAAGAAATCTTTACCTATCAAATTTATTCATAATGGTCTAGGGTGAGGCTCCATATACCAACCCAATTAAGATGGAATTAAGGCTTGTTGTTGTTGTTGTTGGTCTAGGGTGAGGCTCAGTTTGAAGTTTTATTCTGAAAATTACTGAGAGAGAAAGTATACTCTTTGATTTTCTCTTATTGAATGAATGAAAATTACAGCCACATATATATAGGACACGGTTGTAGTATGCAAACCGTGTGAACAGAATAAAAGGTAAACAAAAATAAGGGAAACAATCTAACCTAAATAAGGAAAGAGAATAAATAGGAAATTAGGTAACTTAATACAAATATTCAGCTATCTTAATATAGAATGATGTAGTCCTGGAAATCCGAACTAACTAAGGTAAGATTTCAACACTCCCCCTCAAGCTGGGTTGTAGATATCCTCCATACATAGCTTGCAATTCAATTCTTCAAAGTTAGTTCGTGGAAGGGCTTTAGTGAGTAGGTCAGCTGTTTGAAACCTGGTAGGAGTGTAGACCAATTGTACAATTGCTTTCTCAATCTTTTCTGAGATGAAGTGCCTGTCAATCTCTATGTGCTTTGTCCTGTCATGGTGCACGGGATTCTTTGCAATGCTTATGGCTGCTTGGTTGTCACAGAACATCTTGATGGACTTCGCACTTGGTACTCCTAGCTCACCAAGTAGTCTCTGTATCCATATTCCTTCACAGATACCTAGAGCTAATGCTCTAAATTCAGCTTCTGCACTACTTCTTGAAACTACAGATTGTTTCATGCTCCTTCTAGTCAAGATTTTCCCAAACATACGAACAATACCCAAATGTAGATCGCCTGTCTAAGATGTCTCCTGCCCAGTCTGCATCTGAGAAGACTTCAATATCTCTACAGTCATTCTTCTTGTATAACATGCCTTTTCCTGGTGTCATCTTAAGATATCTTAAAATCCGGTTCATAGTTGCCATATGTTCTTCTGTGGGGTTCATAAACTGACTCTTCAGTCCCTATCTTTTTCGTTGAATCCATTGGAGTGTCTATAGGCTTACATCCCAGCATACCAATTTTCTTTAGTAAGTCCATAACGTACTTTCGTTGAGAGACGAATATTCCTTTCTTGGATCGTGCCACTTCCATACCTAGGAAATATTTGAGCTCACCGAGCTCTTTGATTTCAAATTCCTTGGCCAAAAGCTTCTTCAATCTCAATAATTCTTCTTCATAATCACCTTATAGAATAATATCATCAACGTACACAATCAGTACTGCTATCTTCTTCTCTGGAGAGAACTTCACAAACAGTGTATGGTCTGCCTGACATTGAGTGTATCCATGCCTCACTACTGACTTTGCAAACCTGTCAAACCATGCACGAGGGGATTGCTTGAGTCCGTATAGAGATTTTCTAAGCTTGCACACTTTGTTGCTATTGAGGGAATTTTTCAGTCCCGGTGGTATTTTCATAGACACTTCTTCCATATCACAATTTAAAAATGCATTTTTTACATCCAGTTGGTGTAATGGCCAATCTCAGTTTGCTGCAAGGGAAAGAAGAACCCGAATTGTATTGAGTTTGGCAACTGGAGCAAATGTTTCTTGGTAGTCTATTCCATAGGATTGAGTGAAGCCCTTAGCAACTATGCGGGCTTTTAGTCTTTCGATACTACCATCAGCCTTATATTTGACAGTAAAAATCCACTTACAGCCAATTGGTTTCTTGCCAAGTGGGAGATTTGAGATTACCCACGTGCTATTTTTCTCCAAGGTTTTAACTTCTTCACCAACTGCCTTCCTCCACTCTGGATTCTTGAGAGCTTCCTGAATAGAATTAGGTACCTGTACACTATCAAGACCCGAAACAAATGCCTGATAGGATGGAGATAATTTTTCATAGTAGACAAAGTTGTATATGGGATGTTGTGTGCACGTTCTAACACCCTTTCTTAGAGCAATCGGCAGATCACAATCATTAGTGGTAATTACTTCATTCTCAATCTCAAGAGTGGGAGTTTCCTTACCTGAGTGAATTTGAATAGGTTTTGGACTCAGTACAGGTTCTTGAACATGTGCGAGAGGAGTTGAGTGCTCTATCTCCCTTTGGGGCCTTTCCTTCTAGCATAGACACGAAGCTCTTTACTTGCAGTTTGTGGTGATTTGGAGTGATTGTGGACAGAAGAGGCTGGATTAGAAACTGGATTTGGAGGTGGTTGACTCTCGGATTCACTGCCAGGTTGTATATGATCCATAGAAACTGGAACATTCCAAAGCTGATATTCCCTCATGTTCTCCCCCTGAATTTCAGATTTGGGGTAGTAGGGTTGATGTTCAAAGAAGGTTACGTCCATTGAGTTGTAAAATTTCCGGGTAATAGGAGAATAACACTTGTACCCTTTTTGGTTTGAGGAGTAGCCGAGAAAAATGCACTTGATGGATTTAGGGTCTAATTTGCTATGATTTTGCTGATGGATATGAACAAAGGCTAAACACTCGAATACCTTTGGATCTAAGGCAGAAACAAGTTTGGTATGTGGGTAGTTTTGGAGAAAGACTCGATAAAGAGTTTGGAATTTGAGAACTCGGGATGGCATTCTATTGATCAGGTAGGCAGATGTAAGGACAGCTTCTCCCCAAAAATACTTTGGAACATTAGTAGAGAACATGAGAGATCGAGCTACCTCAAGTAAATGTATGTTTTTTCTTTCTGCAATTCTGTTTTGTTGGGGGGTATCAATACAGGAACTTACGTGGACTATGCCTTGACTCAAGAGGTAATCACTAAGGATAGTTGTAAAGTATTCTTTGGCATTGTCAGTTTTTAAAACTCGAATCTTGGTTTGGAATTGGGTTTGTATCATGGAATTGAAATTTTGAAATTTTGGCCAACTTCATTTTTCTTTCATGAGAAATATCCAGGTCAATCTAGTGTGATCATCAACAAATGTTTCCTGGTAGTCTATTCCATAAGACTAAGCCTTTAGCAACCAGGCGGGCTTTTACCAAAAGATACGAACCAGACGAACCATCGAGTTCCTATTATGTTTTTCACTCTTGAGGGGCCCCAGACATCACTATGGATCAAGGCAAATGGTTGAGATGGCTTATATGAATGACTAGGATAGTTACTACGAGTATGTTTGGCAAGTTGACAAATTTCACAATAAAAAGACATTGAACTTTTATTGATAAACAAATAAGGAAACAATTTTTTCAGATACATAAAATTTGGATGACCAAGACGATAGTGCCATAACATAATTTCACTATCTTTATTGACATAAGAATTTAAAACTGACTGACTCTTAAAGGACACACCACTTGCATTTTGAGCTTGTCTTCTTAGAGGAGTGTTGAGTAGATAGAGCCCAGAACACATCTCAGTACTGCCAATCTTCCTCCCCGAATCCAATTCCTGAAATTCACACAAGTTTGGAAAAAATTTAAGGCTTGTTCTTTTGATGTTTTTGAGTTAGGTAATTTGAGTGTAGATTTTGAGTTATAACTTGAGTTGAAGTTGTAATTTGAGTTTGTGTTTGGTTGTGTACATTTGAGTTATGGTTTGAGATAAGAATATTTTTGAGTTTGTGTTTGAGTAAGTCAAAACTTGAATTTATATTTAGATAGTATTTTAATAAAAACTTAATGCTGATGAAAATTTTTAATAAGGTATATGGGTCTAGTTTTATTCGTCTTTTCGTTGTCAACGCATAGAAAATAAAATCATCTCAATTAGAATTAAAACGAAAAAGTTATAGCATTTTTAAGAATAGAAAAAAATACTGTTCATTAATTTGAGTTTGAGTTTCTGAACTCGAGTTGAAGGGGAAACTTGAACTCGAGTTTTAGTTCTAAACTCGAGTTTGAACTCGAGTTTAAACTCGAGTTTAAACTTAAAAAAATATAAACTCGAATAAAATTGTAACTCGAGTTGCATTTTTTTAAATTTTTCACTCAAGAGAACAAGCCCTTAGTTACACAATTCAAATCACTTGTCAATTTACTAATTGAGAGTAAATTACAGTCCAAACTAGGAACATGGAGGATAGAGTTTAGAATCAAGTCCTTAGTAATCTGGACCGAGCCAATTCCCTCAACTTTGGATAAGTAACCATCAGCAATTCGGATGGTAAAGTTCTCACTGGATGGCCTGTATTGGTGAAATATAGTTGCATCTCCCGTCATGTGATCTGATGCTCCAGAGTCAATAATCCAAGGTGTCAAGTGCCCTCTATTAGCTATAAAAGCCATTGGAAGGTTACCTTTTTGTGCTAACATACTGGTTCCTGGTGCCGAAGTACTTGTCTGAGGCTGATTGTTTTGGCTGAAACATTTTTGTAGGACTTCGAGTTCTTTGGTGAAAGGACTTGTCTCAATTGTGTCTGGACTATCCTCTTTGGAGGCAGCAACATAGGCACGATTTTCATTGTCATTTGTTGATCGAGAGGGCTTCCAATCAGCGGGTTTGCCATGAATTTTCCAGCAATTTTCTCTGAGATGTCCTAGTTTGCGGCAGTGGTCACACCATGGTCTTCCTCTCCTCTGCCGGTTGTCAAAAGTGTTGTTTGTTGGTGGTCCTCGTGCAGCAAAGGCAGATCCTTCAAGTGTAGGAGTAGATTCCTGAGACCCATCATTACCTTTTTTTCTGCTTTCTTCACGTCGAACTTCTGAGAAGGCTTCACGAATGCTAGGAAAAGGTTTGGTCCCCATTACTCTTCCTCTAACTTCATCTAAATTTTTGTTGAGGCCGAGAAGGAACTTGAATGTCTGTTTTTGCTCCACAATTTTCCAGTAGAGGGCTGTGTCATCAGGGCACTTCCATGTGTGGACTTCGAATACATCATGTAGCAATATCAATTAGGAGTAAAAGTAATTGATTCACTCGTGAGAATATGTTACAAGGAGAGGCTGAGATATATACACGACTGCAGCCTAAAGAATAGGAATAAAATCTCTACAAAATAGGAAACTATCAAAACATAATATACACCTAATAGAATCTCCTAGAAATAAGGAAATCACACATTATGCTATATAATCACATGGTTTCCTGATAAGGCTAGATAATTCGACACTCCCCCTCAAGCTGGTGAATGTATATCCTTCATTCCCAGCTTGCTGACAATGTCTCGAAATGCTGTCCCAGGCAGTCCCTTTGTAAGCACATCCGCTAGTTGATCTTTTGTTGAAACAAACGGAGTGCATATCAACCCGCTGTCAAGTTTCTCTTTGATAAAGTGTCTGTCAACTTCAATGTGTTTCGTTCGATCATGTTGAACAGGATTATGAGCAACACTGATTGTTGATTTGTTGTCGCAGTATAGCTTCATTGGTCCTTCCCATTTTATCTTCAAATCATCAAGAATTATCTTCAACCATAGCAGTTCGCATATTCCCATTGCCATAGACCTGAACTCGGATTCTGCACTTGATCTTGCCACCACGTTTTGCTTCTTACTTCTCCACGTTACAAGATTTCCACCTAGGAACGTACAATAGCCCAAAGTTGACCTCCTATCAACCAATGATCCTGCATAATCCGCATCTGTATAGGCCTCTAGTGTCATACCTTCTCCTTTCTTGAATAAAATACCTTTTCTGGGATTGCCCTTCAGGTATTGCAAGATTCTATGAACCGCCCTAAGATGGGATTCTTTAGGATTGTGCATGAATTGGCTGACAATACTGACTGCAAATGCAATATCTGGTCTAGTATGTGCCAAATAGATCAACCTTCCAACAAGTCTCTGATAGGAGCCTATATCCACCACGGGATCCTCTGGAGCATCACATAGTCCATGATTGAATTCAATGGGTGTGTCAACCGGCTTACAGTCCAACTTCCCTGTTTCCTTTAGTAAGTCAAGCACATACTTCTGTTGAGAGATAAAGATCCCTTGCTTTGAATGTGCCACTTCAATGCCTAGGAAGTATTTTAATTTTCCAAGCTCCTTGATATCAAATTCTTTGAGAAGACGTCGCCTTAAGTATTCATTTCTCCCGCATCATTTCCCGTCACTATAATGTCATTCACGTAAACCAACAAAGCTGTCACTCCCCCTGAGTTAGAGTGTCTCACAAATAGAGTATGATCACCTTGACTCTGTTTATACCCCAAGATAGTCATTACCTCGGTAAATCTTCAGAACCAAGCTCTCGGTGATTGTTTGAGTCCGTAGAGAGCCTTTTTTAATTTACACACCATGCCTCCGTTAGATTCAAACCCAGGAGGAACCTCCATATAAATTTCCTCTTCTAGGTCACCATGGAGAAACGCATTCTTGACATCAAACTGTTGTAGATTCCACCCAAAATTAGCAGCCAATGACAGAAGGACAAGTACTGTGTTCATCTTCGCAACTGGGGTAAACGCCTCTACATAATCAATACCATAGGTTTGAGTGTACCCTTTGACAACCAACCTTGCCTTGTATCTTTCTACAGAGCCGTCGTACTTGTACTTCACAATGAAAATCCATCTACATCCAACTAATTTCTTCCGTTTTGGCAATCCAACCAACTCCCATGTCTTGTTCTTTTCCAGAGCCTCCATCTCCACCTTCATAGCATCCTCCCACTTCTTGTCCCCTAATGCCTCAGATAGATTTCTCGGAATGGGTATTGTATGAAGGTTGCTAAGAAAGGCTCTATGGCTTTGGGATATGTTTTGATAGGTCATGAACAAGTGTAGTGGGTGTTGTGTTCAGGTTCTGGTTCCTTTCCTAAGAGCAATTGGTAGGTTGGCATCACTTGGATCTCCATGTTCTTTTACGGGTTCAATGGGTTCAGCTGATGGTGTGATAATTTCAGTATGTCTGGAAGGGATTTCGGAAGTCAGAACAGTAGTACGAATAGGAGATTGTACCTGTACCGATCGAGAGACTGGTCTTTTCTTCCTGGAATAAACCTGCAGTGGCTGAATATTGTCTTGTTTCCCCTTATCTTTCATCATTCCACCAGACGTGGGTGACTCAATTGATGGTGTAGACTTAGAAGGAGTGGACTGAACAAGTGGTGAAATAGACTCAACTGAGGACTCAGGAGGAAAATCGGGCTGGCCAGGAAAATCAAGGAGAGAGAGGTCCTTTGCTCTATCTTCACTTAAGGTCTCCCCCTGAAGATAGGACTGCTGGAAAAAGGACTCATTCTCGACAAAAGTAACATCTGCCGAGACATAAAATTTCCTAGTAGGTGGATGGAAGCATTTGTACCCCTTTTGTGTAGAAGAATATCCTATGAAAATGCACCGAATAGCGCGAGGATCAAGTTTCCCTCGGTTTTGGGAGTGGACATGAACAAATGCAACACTGCCAAAAATTCTAGGAACCAGATTATTGGAAGCGTTGAAGTTTGGAAAAAATTTAGTGAGAATTGCAACTGGACTTTGGAACTCAAGGACTCGAGTTGGAAGTCTATTAATAAGATGGGCAGCGGTCAAAACTGCTTCTCCCCAATATTGCTTCGGAACGTCTCTATGGAACAATAATGCTCTTGTGATATCTAAAAGATGACCATTTTTACGTTCGGCTACTTCATTTTGTTGAGGGGTACTAACACAAGAAGACTCATGAATAATCCCTTACTTTTGGAAAAATGGGGAGAGAATTTGATTGAAATAATCTCGGGCATTGTCAGAACGAAATCGCTTAATTCTCACATCAAACTGAGTTTTGATCATGTTGTAAAAATTGGGAAAAACACTACCGACATCCAATTTGTGTTTCAGGAGATAAATCCATGTTACACGGGTACAATCGTCAATAAACGAAACAAACCACTTAGCACCAAAAACATTAGGAATTGTAGAAGGTCCCCAGATATCACTATGAATGAGAGAAAAATGAACAAGTGTTCTTGTATTACTTATTGAAAAGGAAGCACATTTATGCTTGGCAAGTTCACAATCATTACAATGAAACATTTCAATTGTAGACTCTTTGAATAACATAGGAAACATAAACTTTAGGACACTAAAAGACGGATGACTTAGACGACGATGATAAAGCCAAACTTTATCTTTATTTGACAAAACTGACTCAGAAAGGAATGATGTAGATAGGGAATCCTCAACATTAGTTCTTCCACTTTGGGCTTCCAGGTAGTAAAGACCGTCCTTCTCACTAGCACGTCCAATCATCTTCCTTGTGCCTTGTTCCTGAAAGATACAATATGAGGGAAAAAACGTTACACTGCAAGTGAAGTCTTTGGTAAGCTTTTGAATAGAGATGAGGTTTGCAAAAAGTTTTGGGACATGGAGAACATTTTTAAGTGTGAGAGAGTCATTTATATGAATGTCCCCCTAGCCAGCAACAGTAGTAATGGACCCATCAGCTATAGTTATTTTCCTATTACTGGAACAAGGACTATAGGAAATAAAACACTTGGAGGAATAGGTCATGTGGTCATTGGCTCCGGAATCAATCACCCACATCCTTGAAGAAATTTTTTCTGAGACATTAGCAACACAAGAGGAAGAAGAGATACCTGAAAACACCAATGAGCATGTACCTGCCGAGGAAGATTTCTCAAGAGATCCCAGCAACATCTTCAACTTATCAATCTCTTTGTCGAATCCTGAACTAGAATTCTGTGATCCCTCTTCATTGCCTGAATAACTGTGAGCCATATGTTCTTGTCCTTGCTCGTTTGTCGCAGAATTCATGTTCATATTCGGAGGTCTCCCATTCAGTTTCCAGCAGTTTTCCCCAGTGTGTCGATGTTTCTTGCAATACGAACATCACAAGGAATCTCTGTTGGATTGACTCAAAAATACAGCCATCTGTTTTCTTCCTTTTGGCGTTGTTCTGAGCCAAAATATCGTACTACCTTTTATCCTCTTTTTGGTGTTGTTCTGAGCCAAAACTCCTTGTGTTATTAGCCTTTGACACCAAGGCTGAACTCTCCACTGTGTGCCCTTCAATCATAACCCCTCTTCTTCCTTCTTCAGCAAGGACGAGAGCAATTGTCTCATTCAATGAAGGCAGATCATCCTTTCCGAGTATCTGTACCCGTACGACATCAAACTCCACATTCAATCCTGTGAGAAAGTCATAGATTCGTCCTTTTTCAACAAATCTTTTAAGAATGGCTGCATCCTCACTGCACTTCATTTGAATGCACTGGTAATGGTCCATCTCTTGCCAAAGAGATTTCAAATGATTGGATTATTCTGCGATTGACCGATTTCCCTGCTTGGTGGCTGAGATTTTGGTCTTAATTTCATAAATCTGGGCAGCATCATTGACTTTTGAGTACGTTTCCCTCACGGCATCCCATATCTCCTTTGCCGTACTCAAATACATGCATGTGTCACTTATTTTGGGTAGCCTAGAGTTCCATAACCAGGACATCACAAGTGAGTCATGTTTATCCCAAGCATCAAACTTAGGGTCTCCCTGTTTAGGCCCATTACCGAGCAAATGACTCAGTTTGCCTCTTTCGTTCAAAAACGTGCGAACCAATTGAGACCACTTAAGATAATTTTTTCCATTTAATCTGTAAGCAGCCTGAATATTCTGCAAGTCCCCTGTAAAAGAGTTGATGTTGCTCTCGGTCGAGGAAATCCCAGAAGACTCGGTCGTTTTGCTGGTTGTAGATGCATCAGTCATGGTGCTTGGATAAATCGGTCACGTTTTAGAGGGTGATAGCAGAAACGAAAGAATGAAGGGCTAGTCTTTCAATAAAAGGTTCAAGCGAACAACGAGCATTAAAAAGGTTGAGGAATAACGCTAAAAAACGCTGATTGAACAGGCTGACAGAAGCAGAGAAAAAACGGGAAGAAACAACCCATAAAAGAGCCTAGGGCTCTAATACCATGTAGCAATATCAATTAGGAGTAAAAGTAATTCATTCACTCGTGAGAATAGATTACAAGGAGAGGCTGAGATATATACACGGCTGCAGCCTAAAGAATAGGAATAAAATCTCTACAAAATAGGAAACTATCAAAACAGAATATACACCTAACAGAATCTCCTAGAAATCAAGAAATCACACATTATCCTATATAATCACACGGTTTCCTGATAAGGCTAGATAATTCGACACATCAAGATGTTGCCAATAACGAGTGAGAGTATTAAAATACTGAGTAACCGTGAGGTCTACTTGGCGAAGATCGTGTAACTTGGCCTCGATTTCAAAGAGTTCTGAAGTATTCTCATAACTTGAATATGTCTCCCTAATAGCATTCCAGATTTCTTGTGCGGTTCCGTACAAGAGAAAATTCTCTCCTATCTCATTGTTCATCGAGTTAACCAACCATGACATTACCATACGGTTCTCGGTTTTCCATTGCCTGTATTTGGGATCATTCTTTTCTGGGATAGTGACTTCTCTAGTGAGATATTCGTCTTTGCCTCTCCCACAGATAAACATCATAACCGACTGGGACCATTGGAGATAGTTTTGGCCGTTGAGTTTGTGGCCGGTGATGAGAAGAGAATGAGTGTCCGGACCTCCATGGCTGCTCGAAGCTGGTGCAGCAGTTTTTGGAGTGGAGGTTACTTCGGATGTAGAGCTTTGTCTCTCAGTAGCCATGCTGTATTTGGTCATGAAGAAGGGATTAGGGTTTTTCAGAGGTAGACTCTGATACCATAAAAATTATTGAGAGAGAAAGTATACTCTCTGATTTTCTCTTATTGAATGAATGAAAATTACAGCCACATATATATAGGACACGGTTGTAGTAGGCAAACCGTGTGAACAGAATAAAAGGTAAACAAAAATAAGGGAAACAATCTAACCTAAATAAGGAAAGAGAATAAACAGGAAATTATGTAACTTAATACAAATATTCAGCTATCCTAATATAGAATGATGCAGCCCTGGAAATCCGAACTAACTAAGGTAAGATTTCAACATATTCTACTGAAAAGTTGTGAAGCCACAACATTAATCTCACTCCCCTTATTGAAAACAAGCTTGCAAGGTTTATATTTAAACAAAATAAAGGTGTGGAAATAATGAGTGTAATCTATCAATCTTACATTATAGTAGTAGAGATGGAGTTGAACATATGCTTGAATATTCATGGTGATTTTATGCTAAGTTGGGAGTCATGGAGTAAGGAAACGATGTTATGATAAAGGCAAAATGGCGTGTGTAGAAAAATCAGGACTTAGATAGAAAGATCCCTAAATTATAGGAGTAGACGTGTTTAGATTTTATATTCTTGGCATTACTGGTGTATATAAAAGCCAAACATACCTAATGTAATTAATTAAGTTCCAATATCGAAAGTAGAGCTCTGGCGTGTTTTCTTCCTCATATTTGTTTACATGGTATCAGAGCCAAACTAAATTAAGTGTGAGTTGAGGGAAACAATGGCCGATAATGGAACAAGCAGGGGTGATGGTTCGGAGGTCTCTTCGGGTTCCGTCCAACCAATCCCTAAGATTGTTCCCACTGCAATATCTGATACTCAGTCCCACACTTCCCTACAAATCACGACCCAAAAATTGAATGGGAAGAACTTTCTCAAATGGTCCCGTTCTGTGATGATGGTTGTCCGTGGCAAGGGAAGACAAGGGTATCTTGATGGAACTATTTCACAGCCGGCCCTTGATGATCCAAAGTACTCTGCTTGGGAATCACAGAACTCGATGGTCATGGCGTGGCTTATTCATTCTATGGAGGATCACATTGCTGATACCTATATTTTATTCCCGACAGCGAAAAGTATTTGGGATGCCGTCTCTCTTGCTTACTCAGATCTGCAGAACTCGTCTCAAATGTTTGAATTGAGAACTCGTGCTCGCAATCTCCGATAGGGGGAGAATGATGTTAGTATTATACTGAGTTGACAAAACTCTGGCAGGAGTTGGACCTATTTATCACTCGACCGTGGAAAAGCACGGACGATGCCGTGATGTACAAGGAGATGGTGGATGCCGATCACACCTATGATTTCCTGGCGGGCCTGAATCCGGAGCTTGATGATGTCCGCAGTCGTTTGATTGCATTGAAGCCATTGCCGAATATTGGCGAAATCTTTGCAGAAGTACAACGTGAAGAACATCGCAGGAGAGTGATGCTTGGCAATTTTTCGAAGACTGTCCAATCTGCACCTTCCACCGACTCGTCTGGTTTGGTGACTCGTGGTTTGGACTCTCGTACAGATGCGCGAGGCTTGAAGAAATGGTGCGATCATTGCAAAAAACCATACCACACTCGAGAGACATGTTGGAAACTTCATGGTAAGCCTGCCGACTGGACTCCAAATCGTGCTAAAGGACGTGATGGAAAAGGGATGCAGGTTTCATCCGACATAGTGGCAGATAATCAACTTGGCACAACCTTTTCAAAGGAGCAGTTAGATCAACTTCGAAAAATGTTTTCTGCAACACAGTCCACCTCTTTGACAGCCCAACAAGGTACCTCCGTAAATTCCTTCGGTGGCCTGACTACAAAAGCTGAACCTTGGATTATTGATTCCGGGGCAACCGATCATATGACAAGTTGTGAAAAATTGTTCATGTCTTATTCTCCAAGTCCTGGAAATCATCGTGTTAAGATCACCGATGGTTCTTTTTCCGCTGTTGCTGGAAGTGGATCCATCCAACTTGGATCAAATATTGTTTTGAAATCCGTATTACATGTTCCCAACTTGTCTTGCAATTTGTTGTCCATTAGCAAGCTTACCCGTGATATGGAGTGTATCGTGAAATTTTCTACTTCTTCTTGTGTTTTTCAAGACCGAATTTCGGGGAAGAAGATTGGCAGTGCCAGGGAACTTGCTGGTCTCTATTACTTTGAGGATGATTTTTCTGTGCGTGGTTTGGTTCAAACAGTTGTTAGCACCTCCTCTTACTCTCGGCTTCAGCGCATTATTTTGCTTCATAATAGACTAGGACATCTAAGTTTCAGTTATATGAAATTTTTGTTTCCATCCTTGTTTAAAAACGATGATTCATTTCAATGTGAAATTTGTCAGTTGGCTAAACATACTCGTGTTTCTTTTCCACCTCAACCTTATCACGCATCTAAACCATTTGCCCTAATTCATAGTGATATTTGGGGACCATCCCGCATTGAGACACTCACATAGAAAAAAATGGTTTGTTACTTTTACTGATGATCATACTCGTGTTTGTTGGGTCTATCTTTTAAGAGAAAAGTCCGAAGTTGCGACTGTATTTCAAAACTTCCACTCCATGATTCACACTCAGTTTAATGAAAGTATTCGTATGTTACGCACCGATAATGGTAGAGAATTTTTTAATACTGGCCTAGGAGATTTTCTCTTAAAACATGGTATTATTCACCAAAGTTCGTGTGTTGATAGTCCACAACAAAACGGTGTCTCAGAAAGAAAGAACCGACATTTGTTAAATGTTTCTCGTTCCCTTATGTTCACAGCCAATATACCAAAGACTTTTTGGGGTGATGCAGTTCTCACTGCTTGTTATTTGATTAACCGTGTTCCCTCGCGTGTGTTGTTTTTAATACTGTCCTAGGAGATTTTTTCTTAAAACATGGTATTATTCACCAAAGTTCGTGTGTTGATAGTCCACAACAAAACGGTGTCTCAGAAAGAAAGAACGGACATTTGTTAAATGTTTCTCGTTCCCTTATGTTCACAGCCAATATACCAAAGACTTTTTGGGGTGATGCAGTTCTCACTGCTTGTTATTTGATTAACCGTGTTCCCTCGCGTGTGTTGAAACATCAAACTCCTATTGACTATTTCCATCAATTTTATCCTAACACACGACCCTCTACTCCTCTTGAATTTCGTGTCTTTGGATGCGTAGCGTTTGTTCATAATCTAGATCCCCATAGGAGCAAATTCAATCCTCGATCTCACAAATGCGTCTTTGTTGGGTATTCCACCACTCAGAAAGGGTACAAGTGTTACTCGATAGAGAGGAGAAAATATTTTGTGTCAAAAGATGTCATGTTCTTTGAAGATCAATTCTTTTTCCAGAAAAATTCTCTTCAGGGGGAGCACAACTATGAAGAAAACTTTTCTGAGGACAATTCAAAAAATCCGGATTTATGGGAATATTTATGGCATATTTCCCCCCATTCAAACAAGCCTCTCGAGATATCCTCTTCGCCAACCTCAGAAATTTTGAACTCCCCACAAAATCTGTCTCCAGCCACACAAAATTTTCCAATCTCAGAAAATCACTCTCCACAAAATCCGCCAGCTGGACCACAAAATCCGCCAGTTGGATCTCAAAAACTTGTGCCTGATTCGAACTCAAATTTTCCAGAGATATTCCGAGAGAATTTCCCTCCAATTCAAAATCCATCTCCACAAATCTGGACCTTAGAAAATCATCCAAAGTCGATTCAAAATCTTTCCCCACAAACCTCTGATCCAAACTATCAGTTTGATACTCCACAAAATCAGGTTTCCGCAGATAACCTAGAACAGAGCCAAGCTTCCCGTCCAGAACAATTGTTTGATCTAAAATATGCACGAAAAAAAGGTTCGAAGGGTAATTACGATCTGCAGGCCCCACACTGCCCAGAATCCAACCCGAAATCAGGTATGAAAGATAAGTTTTCTGATCTCCATCTACCTGTAGCTGTTAGAAGGGGTATTCGGTCTTGCACTAATCATCCAATATCAAGATTTGTAGCCTATAATCATTTGTCTAACTCTGTTCAAGCACTTGTGTCAAATCTGGAAGATCAAGAAATTCCACAAACAGTGCCGGAGGCGTTGAACAAACCGGTTTGGAAGAAGGCTATAATGGATGAGATGGAAGCATTGGAGAATAATGGTACGTGGGAAGTGGTACAAAAACCGAAGGGTAAGGAGCCCGTTGGCTGTAGATGGGTGTTTACCATTAAATACAAGGCTCGGTGGAAAGGTTCAAGGCAAGGCTGGTCGCTAAAGGTTATACACAAACATATGGGGTGGATTATCATGAGACATTTGCTCCAGTAGCTAAGATGAACACTATTCGAGTTCTCCTTTCTCTTGCGGTAAACCTTGAATGGCATTTGCAGCAATTAGATGTTAAGAACGCCTTTCTAAATGACGACTTAGAAGATGAAGTTTATATGGAGTTTCCTCCTGGTTTTGATCGAGAAGGCAGCAATGGTAAAGTTTGCAGGCTTAAGAAGTCCTTATATGGACTTAAGCAGTCACCAAGAGCGTGGTTTGGGAGATTCGCAAAGGCAACACTTCAACAAGGATATTAGCAAGCCCAGGCAGATCACACTTTATTCTATAAACGGAATAATGAGAGAATAACCATTCTCATAGTTTATGTGGCGATATAGTCTTGACAAGGAGCGATACAATGGAAATGGAAAGATTGAAAAAGGAATTGGCAGCAGAATTTGAAATGAAAGATCTAGGAAGTCTTAGGTATTTCTCGGCATGGAAGTTGCAAGGAATAAAACGGGGATCTCAGTGTCACAACGGAAATATGTGTTAGATCTTCTGCGAGACACAGGAATGATTGGCTGCAAACCTGTGGAAACACCAGTCGACTTCAATAAAAAGCTGGACAATAATGGTAACAGCGAGCCGGTTGAGAAAGGAAGATACCAGCGTCTTGTTGGTCAACTTATCTACCCGTCTCATACTCAACCGGATATCGCTTTTGCAGTTAGCCGTGTTAGCCAATTCGTGCATGCTCCAAATAGTGAACACTTTGACGCAGTCCTTAGAATACTTCGGTATCTCAAGGGCACTCCAGGGAGAGGACTTTTCTTCAGATGAAGCATACACCGATGCTGATTGGGCCGAGGCAATAGAGGACAGGAGATCAACCTCTGGTTACTGCACTTTTGTTTGGGGGAACCTAGTAACTTGGAGGAGTAAAAAACAACCAGTTGTGGCTAGAAGTAGCGCTGAAGCCGAGTTGTGATCATTAGCTCACAGTATTTGTGAAGCTTTGTGGCTGAAGAATCTGTTAAAGGAAATTGGTGAACCTCTAGAGTCTCCGTTGAAGATTTACTGTGACAACAAGGCAGCGATCAATATTTTACATAATCCAGTGCATCACGACCGGATGAAACATGTGGATATTGACCGACACTTTATAAAGGAGAAAATAGAAGATGGCACCATCTGCGTGACATATGTTCCTTCTTCAGAACAGACA
Organism: Morus notabilis; assembly: GCF_000414095.1. Lineage (NCBI taxonomy): Eukaryota > Viridiplantae > Streptophyta > Magnoliopsida > Rosales > Moraceae > Morus > Morus notabilis. The sequence continues at coordinate 142,608 of NW_010365731.1, forward strand.
GCTGACATCCTTACCAAGAGTCTTTCAACATATTTGTTTGAGAAGTATGTAGGCAAGCTGAACATGTACAATTTGTACAGTCCAAGCTTGATGGGGAGTGTAGAAAAATCAGGACTTAGATAGAAAGATCCCTAAATTGTAGGAGTAGACGTGTTGTTTAGATTTTATATTCTTGGCATTACTGGTGTATATAAAAGCCAAACATACATAATGTAATTAATTAAGTTCCAATATCGAAAGTGGTGTTCTGGCGTGTTTTCTTCCTCATATTTGTTTACAGCGTGGATCCAAAAAACTCAGTAATCATCTTCTAATAAGACTAAAACGAAAATTTCAAGAGAATGGAGTTGCACCTATCTAAAAGTGGTTGCAAATGAAAAAGAAGAAAAAAAAAAAAAGAAGAGTCCACTTTGGTTGGTGGTGCAGCTGGCACTTTCTGGTGGTCTACAGGGATCACACTTTAGGTTGGTTGATAGACCAGACCACACTAACGTTTGTTGTAGAACATGATCTTCGATAGGGGCAGAGGTCTCCAAGAATGAGGAAAGGTGGCCGAGGAGCTCAGCATATGGTGGCTACTTTTCATCAAAAGAGGGCGAGGCATTTTAGCATCATGGAGGCACACGGAAACACATGGGAGTGTACAGGCAATGGTTTTGGAACATGAAAGATTGGGATTTTTTTGATTTGATAAATTAATACCAATTGGTCTCTCATGCCAACTAATTTAGGTCCACGATAGAAAAGATAGAAATAAGAAATGAAGTAAAATGACTAGAGATTTGAGAGACCAAGGGATATTGCAGATATGATTATAGAGAGAGAACAACAAATCAAGAGGAGGATATTTGAGATCTCACCATTCATTCGTCAACTGTGTCGGAATTGAAGTTACGAACTTACTTATTTATAGGGTAATTAAATAACTAACTAGGAAACTAGACCAAAATAAAATAAGGAAACTACTAACGTTAAATGACAATAGGAACGAGCCCTAATTCCCGAAGAACTTAAATTCCTAATTTAATTAAAACTACATATTAAAGACAAATTAGTGCTCTGATCTCCATGATTAAGCTTTTGGGAAAATCAGTGAACTAACCTGGTATAAGAGTAGTGTAGTTCCTCGATTGTCGTCACGTGTGGGCATTTGTTTGATTATCCTCCTCTCCATATTATCTCTCTGAAATTGTCCAGGCCTGGGTAGTATTGGAACAAAAAAATTGTTGTTGGAGGATTATCAATAGCTAGCCATACATGCATAACAGTTCTTATGTACATGCCAAAAATCTCAAACATTTTTTTAGATAATAGACCAACTTTCATTGATAAAAATCAGTTGCAAGGGGAAGAATGACAAGAAGTCCTCATAACAGGAATAAAAAAGAGAAAAAATAGAAGACAACACAAAAGTGTGAGAGCAAAAATAAAACTAAAACGTCAAAAATAATTCCCCATTACATTTTTCTAGTTAAGAGCTAAGTGAGAAAGGAATGACCGTTGAATGCTTTATCTCTAGAAGCCCATAACGAAGCAGGAAAAAAATCTGAAACTAAAGTGCCCGTGTTTTCTGGTTCAATTTAACTCTTTTTTGTGTGGCTAATGTGTGACGAATTTCTTCATGTTCAGGATTTACCGGGATCTAGTGGAATCATGCAAGTAAGTGTTCAGATTATGATGAATTCGAAATGATCTTACATGGATTAAGAACAATTTATCAATTGTTTTTTTCCTTTCTTAGACAATGGGCCGCAACAAGAGATTGGAGTATGCTGCATCGTTTGAAAGTTGCTATTTCTTTAGGCTTCTCTATTATGCAGGAACCCAATACCCAATTATGGGAGCAATAAGGTCAGCTTAGTTTACTAAAAGAAGTTAACGAGTACTTTGAAAACATGCACAACCCCAATTTCAGATTCCTCATCAGCATCCATTGCGAAAAAAGAGTTTTAAAAGAATTTAACACGTTCTGGACAATAAATATAGGTCTTGCAAGATGTTCTTACTGTGGATATTAAGCTATATTATACATTTAATTTTTCTTACTTCTGACCCATTTTTCAGGATGTCTTATCCTTATCCATACGAATTGTACAAGAGAGTGGATGAACCTTCTGGAAAGGAAAAGTATGTCGCCTTGTCAACATTTCCTAAAAGGCCAAATCCTGATGAAATCAATGATGCTTTCATAGGAAAACCCAGGTAAAAAATGTTTGAGCATCACATGCCCCATTTTATTGGAAAGATAAGCTCCTTGGATCATACAACTTTCGCTGTTAGTACTAAATTCGGAATGTCAATAGTCATTCTGATTAGTCAACTTGCTTCAGCATAATTTAACATCTAGATAAGACTCTTGTTAAGAAACTTGGAAGACCAATACGTCTTATGTCAAGAGTGTTGGCACCATTCTAACTCAACGATTTCATTTCAATATTATCATTGCAGAAATCAAACGAAGAAAGAGTCTGGAATTTGGTATGAAACACTTATCTTTGCGTTGTTTGTAGTCATTACTGTATATTGATGTTCATCTGTCTCCTTTTTTTCATCCCTTTCCTGCAGGGGATTCTTGAGCAGCATATTTTGAGCAATGAGGAAGATGGTGTATATATATAGTCTTATTCACTAGTAAGTTTTACTTTTAGTTACAAAAGGGTGCTGAAAATATCTATGCTCTTTCTTGTTCATATCAAGTTTCATGTCTATTTTTCCGGCCACTTCGTTCTGAAGATTCTGCTATCACTCATATGACAGCTCATAATATTAGTTTATGAACTTGCACTATGTTCTTACAAGTTACATGTGACGTGATATTGGGAGGGAAAAAAAAAAAACTGTATAGTTACTGCATTCTCTATGGCTTTCAGTTTTATAAAATGAATTAATGAGAACTATTTTGCTGGCAAACACATTTTAATATGGTCAGTACAATTTACACATGAGACACACTTTCAGTGCAAATTTGATTAGAATCAAAATACAACGCCCTAAAAATATTCGGAACCGTCCCCATTGCTTTATTATTTTTGGCTTGAGGTAGTAAATGAAAAAAATATGCCTTACTTATCATACGCCAACCGCTTGAGAAAACCATTCTGTTTGACTGTCACTGACTAACAAAGAAAGGCAAGTGACAAGTTATTAGAAATTTATTACATTTTTTTTTTTTTTTTTTGAAAAAAGAAAGTCATTAGAACTTGGAATTTATTGCCCAAAGCATTTGGAAAAAGTAGAAAGTGATCATGTTGCAGGCTGGCAAGAAAAAAGAAAAGAAGACCCAAAAGCCCAACATTGTGTATGGTGTTTTGTTGTATATCCCACTCCAGGTTGGGAGAAAGGGTATTCAGATTCTTTCCTGATTCAGCATATTTAACTCGGGATAAAAGGTTACAAGTGCATTAGAAAATATGTTCATTTCATTATCTATCTCCTATTTAGATTTTAGCCCCAATGCTTGATATTGGTCCTCTTTCTTTTGTTTTGGAAGTTTCCATATAAAAAGAGATTTCTATGATAAGTCTTGAAAAATAAACTGTTGGTAGGTTTTTGTTTTAAGTCGTTAGTTCCAATTAAAAATTGTATGTTCTGTATATTTTTTTGTTTTAATGTGATTTTAATTAGGTCCAACAGTCAAAAACATATACTATTGATATAGGAGTCCATGTGGAGAAGGACCCGTCAAACAATCAAACATCTATTTAATTTCCTGTCTGCTAACATAAAAAAATAAAAAGAAAAAAACGAAAAGGGAAAAGCAGCCCTCCTTAATTGGATATCCCACTAAGGATACTTATTTCTCAAATAATTAGACTTGAAAGTTGGAAAGCTCAACAAGTGAGGCTTATAAAATAAAAGCTCTTGAAATCTTTTCCTCTTCGTAATAATGCAAATCACTCACAACTCTACAAATATTGGAATACTTACAAAAAAGTTTACACCTAAACTCAAAAAAAGTTTAAATTCAAGTTACAATTTTATTTAAATTCATGTTTTTTTATAAAATTTGAGTTTGAACTCAAGTTTAAACTTAAGTTTGAACTCAAGTTTAAACTTAAGTTTGAACTCAAGTTTAAACTCGAGTTTGAGGCTAAACTTGAGTTCAAGTTTCCCCTTCAACTTGAGTTCATAAACTCAAATTTAAGTTAATGAACAATATTTTTTCTATTCTTAAAAATGTCATAACCTTTTCGTTTTAATTTTGATTGAGATAATTTTTTTTCTATGCATTCACAACGAAAAGACGAATAAAATAGCACCCATATACCCTATTAAAATTTTTCATCACCATTGAGTTTTTATTAAAATACTATATAAATAAAAATTTAAAGTTTTGACCCACCCAAATACAAACTCAAAAAGATTCTTAATTCAAATTATAACTCAAATGTGCACATCCAAACACAAACTCAAATTACAATTTCAACTCAAATTATAACTCAATCTCAACTCAAAATCATCACTCAAATCACCCTAACTCAAAAATTTAAGGGCTTGTTCTTTTGCCGTTTTTGAGTTAGGTGACTTGAGTGTAGATTTTGAGTTGAATTCGAGTTATAATTTGAGTTAAAGTTGTAACTTGAGTTTGTGTTTAGTTGTGTACATTTGAGTTATGGTTTGAGATAATAATCTTTTTGAGTTTGTGTTTGAGTGAGTCAAAACTTGAATTTGTATTTAGATAGTATTTTAATAAAAACTCAATGCTGATGGAAAATTTTAATAGGGTATATGGGTGGGGTTTTATTTGTCTTTTTGTTGTCAACGCATAGAAAAAAAAGCATCTCAATCAAAATTAAAACGAAAAAGTTATAGCATTTTTAAGAATAGAAAAAATATTGTTCATTAATTTGAGTTCGAGTTTCTGAACTCGAGTTGAAGGAGAAACTTGAACTCGAGTTTTAGTCCCAAACTCGAGTTCAAACTTAAAAGAATATGAACTTGAATAAAGTTGTAACTCGAGTTACTTATTTTGAGTTTTTAACTCAAAAAAGGGGCTGCCGAACAAAAAGAACAACCCCTGAGTTCAAGTTCCCCCTTCAACTCAAGTTTTTAAACTCAAACTCAAGTTAATGAATAATATTTTTTCTATTATTACAAACACCATAATTTTTTCATTCTAATTTTGATTAAAATGATTTTTTTCTATGCGTTCACAACGAAGAGACGAATAAAACTATACCTATATATCATATTAAAACTTTCCATCACCATTGAGTTTTTATTAAAATGCTATTAAAATACAAATTTAAATTTTGACTCATCCAAATAAAAACTCAAATAAATTTTTAATTCAAATCATAATTCAAAATATGTACATCCAAAGACAAATTCAAATTAAAAAATCTCAACTCAAATTATATTCAAATACACCTTAATTTAAATTAAAATCTGACACTAAATGAACAAGCCCAGATCATGAGGTCCATTATGTCACAACGCACAACCCAACACTAGAAGCTAGCTTCAAATCAACTTCCCCAAAAATGTGTGGTCAATTGTGTCAGAATATATAATAAGATAAGATAATGATCGGGTCCGTTTAGTTCGCTGATTCGAGTTTTTAATTTGAGTTGAGATGTGATTTTATGTGAGAGCTTTTTACTGTAGCAAAAAAGTTAGATGTGATTGTTTGTGAGAGCTTTTTACTGTAGCAAAATTCAAATTCTAAACTCGAATCAGCGAAATAAACGGGGTCACGTGATCATTTCAAGCAATAAGAGAGAAAAAAAAAAAAAAAAAAAAAAAAAAAAACAAAAACACAAGACTTTATGTGAAAATTTTTTATTGTAATAAAAATTAAATATAACTGTTTTTAAGAACTTTTACGGTAGTAAAACTCAAATTCTTACTAAAACTTTTATATGCAAAATGAAAAAGAAATTTTTGAAGGGGAAAATATTTCATTTCACACGAGAAGCTAAATATCTTACTGAAACTTTTATAATTTTTTTTTTTTCATAAAACTTTTATATGCAAAATGAAAAATTTTCAGATCTCTTGAAACCTGCACATCCATGGAAATAATTAAACATCGCCAGCATAAAAACCCCTAGCCCATTTATTTTTTAAAAACTATTTATATAGTACATAGTCTGAAGTGTTCAATCGGCAAAACAAAATAAAATAAAAGTCAAGTTCCATTAAATATTGATACTTTTCTGAAGGTGATATCAATTCAAAAAGATGTCTTATCGGTTAGGTTTTCTTTCTTCCATATCTTTTTTATTTTTATTTTTATTTTTTTGAAAAGTTAGCTGAAATAACAATAAACATTCCATATCTTATTACAAAATTATCTAATTTACTAAAATTTTATTTTTATTTTTATTGACTTATTTATGAGCTTTATCACTCAGGCAAAATTAAAATACCCTAACTAAAATATTGACACACCTCTCTTTATTCTTCATACCTCTCTTTGAATTAAAATTTCTTATTACAAAATACCTTAAAAAAGACAATTATTGCATGATTAGATTTTATTAGGAAAAATAAACTACTGATTTTATTCTCTCCTCACACTCACTTACCATATCCCTAAATTCCACCTTTCAATGACTTTCAAAAAGTTGTGGGGGAGGTGTGTTAAATTTTCTTTACTATTTTTGTATGAAAATTATTCTTTTGTCTTTTTCTTTCATTTTGTGTTTATGTCCAATGCGGTTTGCGCTTTTTTGCCCAAGGACAGAGCTGTTCAAGGACGAGTAGGAGCAGCCGCTCGCACTGATTTTTTTTCAAAATAAAATTTGATCACTTAAAAAATTAAAATTTTAAGTTTCGCCCCCACTAAATTTTATTTTTTAAAAAATGTTATCTTTACTCATGAGCTATTCTAATATGTATTATGATTTATATATGGGAGCTTTTTATGGTATTTTTTTTTATTTTTATTACATGCATTTTGAGGTTAAAAAATGTATACTTCATATTTTGAAATATATTACATTTATACATTCTAAATTCATAGTGAATACTTACCCATTTACAGTCAAATTTTAGTTTTCACTATGAAAAATACCCAAATATCCTCATATTTTAGAAGTTTACTTTCCTTTAAAAAAAAATTATTAATGGCATTTAGCTGTTTAAGTGGTCAAAATTGACCGTTGATCGAGGAAAGGCAAGAAGTTAACATAAATTAGAAATCTGAAAGCATAAATATGGTCTGCAAATTATAATATTGCATGCTTTTTTTATCATTTTAAGTATAAAAATGAAAAATACCTTTTATAGTAGGGTATTCTTATTGGTCTAGTCAAAATCATATTAAAATAAAAAATATGCATAATAAATAGTTTTTTTTTTTTATATCAATATGACGTTTTGAGACAATACTCTATCAACATTTTTCTTTTTACATTGTCAAATTTTCTATATGTATTTAGTAGTTCTTAAAAACTACAATATTACAATTTCTTTTTGTATAGTTTTTCATTTTCTTTATTTTTTTAAAAATATAATAATATTTCGCTCCGACTAAGATTGAAGGCTAATTCCACCACTATTTTTACTTAGTTTTAACAGATATGAAACAACTTCTACTAGTCAAATGATATATATATATATATATATGTCCTTTATTTTTCTTAAAATAGTAATGTAAAATTTGTTTATGTATGAAAAAAGACTTCACGACTAATGTTTCAACCAAAAAAAAAAAAAAAGAAAGAAAGTGAGGAAAATGACAAGATTAAGCTAATGGTGTAAAATAAACCGGTAGATGTGGAAAGAAAATGAAGTGGTCAAGAATTAATAATTTTATGGAAATAGTTCATGATTTTGGAATAATAGAGGTGTGTAAAACGTAAATTTAATCATTTCAAAATTTTGTGGTGTGCAATTAGAAATGGTGTAGAGAGTAAATAGGGATATGTAAATAGAACCACCTTTTTAGAAATAAAGAAAAGCAGAATTTTCAGAATATCCCTAATGAATTGTCAAATTGATGTGCTAATTTAAATTTTTATATTTAAGTGAAAATATCACTGTGCAATGCTATGTTTTATTATAAATTTGACAAATGCTATACTTGGTAGTAAATTTAGCAACAAGTATAACAAATGTCAAGTTTAACATTTAGTCTATTAGTTGATACATTCATCTTTTCATATAATCATTAGAACATTGTCCTTTTAAGGTCATCTTAATATTAAAAGTTTATTTTTATAAGTTTTAAAACTTAATAGTTATGTAAAAAGTAAATATAATATTTGCAATAATAATATATATTAGAGTACAAAATAAAATAGCACGTCAAATATTCTATTTGCCCACTTTTTAATGACAAATGTAATATTAGCGTTTGCAGTTACATTCGCATTTGATAAGTATTCGCATTTGATAAGTTTAAGTCAACAAAATTTATACATTGTATGTGAGCAGATTTTAAAGAAAAGTGATAGCAATAAATAAATAAACATATATATATATATATACACACACACATATGTATATATAGATGAATTTATAATAGTAAATGTTCTACAATGTCATTAATTTTCTTCTTTAGTATCTTCTTAAGAATTTTCTCTAGTAGGGCTTTCTTATTGGTATGGCCAGTTTCTGACCATTAAATATAGTAAGAATTAAATTAAATTAAATTAAAAAAGTATATAGAACAAACAGTTATTGATATAGATATGACGGTTAAAGATAGAGAATTATCGGTAGTTCCTTTTTCATTCACTTTTATTTTATTAATTGAGGAGTTTTTTTGGTAGGATAAAAAAAAAATAAACTATTAAAATTCCTTATTTTCAGTCATTAAATATGTATAAAAAATTATTTATTCTATATATTTTTTTAATATAATAAAAAAAAAATTATTAATGGCATTTAGCTCTTTAAGTGGTCAAAATTGACCGTTGATCGAGGAAAGGCAAGAAGTTAACATAAATTAGAAATCTGAAAGCATAAATATGGTCAACTGTAAATTATAATATTGCATGATTTTTTTATCATTTTAAGTATAAAAATGAAAAATACCTTTTATAGTAGGGTATTCTTATTGGTCTAGTCAAAATCATATTAAAATAAAAAATATGCATAATAAATAGTTTTTTTTTTATATCAATATGACGTTTTAAGACAATACTCTATCAACATTTTTCTTTTTACATTGTCAAATTTTCTATATGTATTTAGTAGTTCTTAAAAACTACAATATTAAAACTCTCAAATAAAAAGTGAAAAAAGTACAAGTTTGGAGAGCCATCATTAGAAACTTTTGACTCCAGTATTTCATCTCCCAATAAGATCAACCTTAGTGCAGCGTTTCCAAAAGTCTTCCAAATGCTAATTTATTTAAGAAATAATTACATAAAGGGAATTTTTCTCATAGGATCAAAAAAATAGTATTATTTATAGTTTTTTCAATTATTTTCAACGGTTAAATTTATATAAAAAATTATCTGTTATGCATATTTTTTTAATCTCATTTAATTTTAATTAAATTTCAACGGTTAAATTTGTATAAAAAATTATCTGTTATGCATATTTTTTAATCTCATTTAATTTTAATTAAATTTAACGGTTAAAAACTAATCTTACTGATAAGACGGCCTACTAAAAAAGTCTCTTACATAAAATGCCTAATTTTGGAGCTGCATTTGTAAAAGTATCAACTATTGTATAATATTACAAAAATGCTGATTGCAATTTTATAACACTTATTTTTTCTCCATTTATCTTTATTGAGTATTTTAGACATGTTATTTATATGGTTAGTTTTTACTTTCTTTATTCCGATTTTTTTCATTATAAAGTATATATTTACTTTCCTATTTTAACCCGATTTTATTTTTTTTGTCTTTAATGATTTGAATTTATTCTGATTTTTTTTTCCACGGTTTATCTTTTCCCTCTTCTTTTATTTTTTAATTCATTCTTTTGAGGCTACCTTTTCACGATTTTTTGTTCTTTGGCATTCAAGACAAATTGAAGGGAACGTTTGGTTTATGGATTCAGAATTATTCTTAATTTACGTGTATTTTTTATAAGAAAAAACACTGTAACAAATTACGAATCATGATCCAAACTATGACACGGATTTTTACTCCAAACGCACCCGAAAATTCTCTGACGTGTATAGTTTGTGAAGGCAGACAAACGGGTGGTTTGATATAAAGGAGTCGTTCGTGAGATCTCACACAAAAGGGTAGTTTGATCACACAAAGGAAAAGCTTGGTGTTTATTTGTTTTTCTTCATTTTTCCTGTTGTCAAATTATCTTTATTTTATTGTTCGTATGTATCTTCTACCAGGTTGGTAGATATCTTATTGTTGGTAACGGGTTGCTTTTTTGATTGTTTTTCGTGAATGAATTTTATTCCGATAACTCCTAGATTTTTAAAATGTTAAATTTTGTATATTTTATATACTGGAATTTATATTTCATTATGTATGATCATTGTAATAATCGTATAGTTGGAGAAAGAGAAAGTAATAATTGTATGACCTATTCTCAACTTCATTGGCAATTACCATCCACCCTACTAACCAAAGTATAATCTATTACGATATAACTATCTATCTATTATATATATATATATATATTATTACATATATAAAGGGGAACTCCTCTGGTTACTATTCAAAAATTTGATCTCTTTATTTTGTCTTTTTGTGGTTTTTTTTTTCACTTGTTCAAGACAAGTTCAGGATGTGTACTTTTTACAATTTTATATTATATTTACTTATATTTTTCCGTCTTCCCCAAAACTTTGTGTATTTATTTAAGTAAGTTTCTTTTAATATGTTTATATTAAAATAATTTTTCGTTTCTAAATGTGTCCCCTCTTAAATAATCTTTAATTATAATCACTATTATTTTGTATCGTATGGCTTTTTATACTCTTTTTTTTTTGTTTTCACTAATTATTCCATTAAAATAAATTTTCTCAAATCTGTGCACTTTTTAGAATGTTTCTTTCTTTTTATAGGTACTCCTAATTTGTTTTCAATTTCATATACATTCATTATTTTTCCCCCTAATTGCTGAAATGCGATTATTTTTTAAATATGCATGTACGCAAACATCGTTTCCTTTCTCATATATACTTTTGATTAATTTTCTATTTAATGATCTAATCAAAACTTTTTTTTTTTCTTTAAATATGATCTATTTATCTATACATTGTAGAAAAACAAACAATTGGATTCATTAACTTTTATAAAAATGGTTAGAAATAAGTATAATCTTACAAAAACTTTTTTTAGTGGTTAAGTTTAAGGAAAGTAGGGAACACTTACGGTTGGAACCAGTAGATACTGCTGCACCAGTTCCTCGAAAAACTTGACTACATCTTTCATAACTGGATTCAGTCTTCTCTGTGCCTCAATGCTAGGCTTGTAGTAATTTTTCATGAGAATTTTATGCATGCAAATAGATGGGCTAATGCCTTTGATGTCAGCAATAGTCCATCCAATTGCTTTCTTGTGTTTTTTAGGCCTCGTTCACTTCGCGGATTCGAGTTTTCAATTCGAGCTGAGATGTGACATTTTCTGAGAGCTTTTTACTGTAGTAAAAAATTTTGTTGTGACATTTTCTGAGAGCTTTTTACTGTAGTAAAAAATTTTGTTGTGACATTTTCTGAGAGCTTTTTACTGTAGTAAAAAATTTTGTTGTGACATTTTCTGAGAGCTTTTTACTGTAGAAACTTAAAACTAAAAACTCGAATCGGTGAAGTGAACGAGGTCTTAATAACTTTCACCAAGAAACGCATACCGTAAATGAGATGACAAAGGTTTCAGCTCAAGCTGCGGTGGTTGGTCAACAGAAGGTAGCTGACTTGTAGGTGCCGGATGTATCGAAGCTATTAAAACTTTCTCAGTGATTGGTTCTTTTTCAGATGCTGACATAGTACTGATGAAATCATCACGAGTCTCCATATTAATGCATTCTTCAATCAAGTCCGACAAGCTACTAATGTCTTCAGCTTCTTGTATCGCCTGCTCAATAGTATCAAGCCGCATGCAGTAGTCAGTCTCTGATGGGTAATTTATCGCCTTGAAGACATTGAAAACTACTTTCTCATCTTTGAACCTCAAAACAAGTTCCCTTTTCTGCACATCAATTAAGGTTCTACCAGTAGCGAGGAATGGTCGACGAACTATAATTGGAATTTCTTCATCTTCATCCATATCTAGAACAATGAAATCCACCGGAAAGATGAATTTATCCACTTTCACTAGAACATCCTCAATAATCCCTTGTGGCCCTTTGATCGACCTGTCAGCAAATTAAAGTGACACAGTAGTAATTGGCTCACATCCGTCACTCTTAGTTTCCTATAAATAGAGAAAGGCATTGAATTAACACTGGCACCAAGATCACACAGAGCTTGATCAAAATAAGCATTAGCAATAGTGCAAGGTATAGTGAAACTCCCTGAATCTTTGGCCTTTTGCGGAAGCTTTTTCTGTAAAATGGCACTGCATTCTTCTGTCAGCTTCACTATCTCAAAATCTGCCAATCTCCTCTTCTTTGTTAAACTCTCCTTCATAAAGTTAGCGTAACTGGGCATTTGTTCTAATGCGTCCGTGAATGGGATGTTGATTTGAAGCTTCTTGAAAACATCCAGGAACTTTGAAAATTGTTTGTCCAGTTTCTGCTTCAGAAATCTCCAAGGAAATGGGAGCAGAGGAGTGTATAGTGGAGGATTGTTCATAAACAATTTAGTTGCGGGTTTTTTGGCCCCCTGTTCAGTCTCTTTTTCTAGAACTTCTGAAATCTCCACATCAGCTTCTTTCTTACCATATGTCTCTTCTTCTCTCTTTCTTGCCGGCTCCTTTAATTCTTTTCCACTTCTGAGGGTAATTGCCTTGCATTGCTCTTTGGGGTTTGTCTCAGTGGAACTTGGAAAATTACCTTGTGGATGAGAATTCACCTCATTGGCCAATTGGCCTATTTGTACCTCCATGTTTCTTTGTGACGCAACAAGGTTCTGAGTTAGTTGAACCAGAGTTTGAATTGTGGCATCGTTCTTGGTCATGTACTGGGATAACAACTCGTCAGTAGAGGGCTTGCTCTCAGCTTACGGATGAAAACCAGGTGGTGGCAGAGTAGGCTGTAGGGTTTGAAGAGGTTACGGCTGGCAGACATTTTGATTATTTCTGCAGGAGAAGTTCGGATGATTGCGCAAACCTGGATGGTATGTGTTGGGCATAAAGTTGTTATTGTTCCTGTATTGCGGTCGAGGATTGCCCACATACTGCATTTGCTCAATTGTCGGATTCCCGATCGTGTACTCCATGCTAGAATGGCCATCTCCACAGAATTCACAAGTAACTGTCGGAGTAGCAATTACATTCACGTTCATTTGACCAATTTGTCGTGAAAGAGCCGCTACTTGAGCGGTCAAAGCAGTTAATTGATCGACTTCATGTACCCCAACAGGTTTCCTGGCTAGCGCTCTCTCTGATGGCCACTGATAATTATTAGCCGCCATTTCTTCCAATAATGCATAAGCATCAGTATGTGTCTTGGTCATTAGAGCTCCTCCAGATGCGGCGTCAACTATAGTTCTTGTCTGCCCATTCAGACCATTGTAAAATATATGAATTTGTAGCCAATCTGGGATACCATGATGGGGACATCTTCTGAGCAAATCTTTGAATCTTTCCCACGCTTCATATAAAGATTTCAAGTCTTGCTGAGTGAATTGCGTAATCTCATTCCTCAACTTAGCAGTTTTAGCAGGTGGGAAAAATTTGGTTAGAAACTTCTGTGCTAGTGCATCCCACGTAGTAATGATTCCATTAGGCAATGAATGGAGCCACTCTTTCGCCTTGTCCCTTAATGAAAACGGGAACAACCTCAACCGAATTGCGTCATCAGAAACCCCGTTGTATTTAAAGGTATCACAAATCTCCAGAAAATTTGCTATATGAGTAGTTGGATTGTCATTCGGCAAGCCAAAAAATTACACTGATGTCTGAATCATCTGAATTGTGCCTGGCTTAATGATGCAGGGCAAGCTCCACTCAATTAATGTTGGCTTTGAGTTTGTTGTCGTTTGGCCACTTTATTGTCGTTTTTCTCTAACTAGAACGCAGGCTTGCTTATTGTCGGTTGTTGTTTTCCTTTAAGCTATAAATAGCTATTTGTTAGACGTTTTTAGAACTTAATGAATTATTACTGAAAATTGCCACAGATTGCTTTCTTCTTGTTGTCGTTTCCCTTTTGTTTTAGCGTTGGGTCTTGAAACCATTCCCATCTGGTTTAGCCAGAGAACCCTCACAGCTGCGACTGCACCACTTAATCTCAAAATTATTAGCTTGAATGGCAGGCCGTAAAATTCCAAAGATTGTGTCATTCAATCGAGGAACTGCAAAGTCCCTCAAAGCTTTTGTATTATCTTCTTTTTTGTAGCCATATTTTCTTCTTCTCGTAGTTGTCGTTTCTGTCATTTGATGGCTTTAACAGTACGTTCTATCTCAGGATCAAATGGTGGCAATGTAATGTTTTTGGAGCGTAGCATACACTAACACACTTGAGATGAGGAAAAAAAGAACGAAAGAAAAGTTAAATTAAAACTAGAATTACTTAGTATCAATATGAGTAGAAAATTAATTAAATCAATCCCCGGCAGTGGCGCCAAAAACTTGTTGTAAAAATTACAAATGTACAATATCGCATACAAGTAATAAAGTGATAGAGTACAGAATCATTCCCACGAAGACTGATAAATAAAATTCTACTAAGTACTGAAATTATAGAAGTTCTAATTTTATCTAACAGATTGATTTCAAAGTGTGATTATAAATTCTAAATTAATTAAATAATGGAATAATAAAGTTATGAAGGACCAATATAAGAAAAATTTAGGAATTAAATTTCACCTTCCCAATGCTTAGTAATTCCCCAAAATTATATTCCTAAACTCGAATATTTCCTCAAGTGACAGTTGAAGACTCTAAAGATTATTACTGGCCTCTTCCAATTTAAGTAACAATATAAAACTCGCCGACTCAATTTTTTATATTCTTATGCAAAATTGAACAAGCAAGAAGTATTATGATTTATGGTTTTCGAATGACTACTGCATCAATCTCATGAGTATATTCCTATTTTCTCAATCAAATAACGTTATTCTATCAAAGATAACAATTCTAACCTCCTTTTCCAAATTGGTTAAGAATAATCAAATCGATTAATTGGGTGATCAAATCAATTAAACGCATTAAGAACAAGATAGAACAATCACTTGAATTAAAACATCTGAGAATTGGAAATTAAAAATTCATGGTAGGATCCATAGTCACCCTAGAATGAAAAACTTAGAACATAATGAAAACTAAAAATAGAATAAGATTCAACATCTCAGAATCCGTACTGAGTAAATCAAAAGACACAAATCTATATATAACCATCGGATGACTCAATTATAATTTCTATACTTAACGGAAATTATCAGAAATTTATATTGTGTTTGTGTTCCGGTTCCACATAATCTCATTATTTGTAATACACTCATCCAATATCTCGTCAGCTTTTTGGACATCATTCCCAACAATTCTTATCATTGGCTTCTACTTATCAAAACAAATGCTTAAAATAGCTTTTTTTTTTTCAAGACAAAACAAGGGAAATAAAACCAAAACAAGAAAAAAAGAAAGACAATTAATTCTACCCCTAAACTTGAAATTAACATTGTCCTCAATGTAAGAAAACAAGGAAAATAACAAGAAAGCATGTAAAGAAATGTTACCTGACTATTCGTCATTCCTCCCCTTCAGCCACGGTTGTTTTTGTTTTTGTTTTTGTTTTTCGGAAACAAGAATGACAATTAAAATAAACTTGGGTTGCCTCCCATAAGCTCTTGGTTTAACGTCTTCAACAGGACCCTTCTCCTTTTTCTACTCAAATCCGTCCTTTGAATATATCATCAATGGACCAGCCCCATGCAAACTTATGCTTATTCCATGCTTGTTGATCAGTAGGGATTTTGTCTTCTCTTCTGCCACTCACATCAGTATGGTAGAATCGAATCTGCCATGGTCCAGAAGATTCTTTTCCTGGGTCCTCAAACTTCACCATCCTTCCCTGACAGTAATTTGATGCAATTGCCGCATATTCATTACTAGCTTTCGTAGGTTCAAGGTGGACTCTACATGCTTTATCCGGCTCTTTAACATGTTCAATAACATTCACCATATTCTTTTCAAAATCCTTCATATCTGTTGTGTCAATCGGAAAAAAGAATCTGATTCCGGTTGAGCCTTGAGTTCTTTGAACACTTTAAAGGTTACTTTCTCATCTTCCACCTCCAAACTTATCTCTCCTTTCGGTGCATTGATTATAGTGTTCCCTGTAGCTAGGAATGGTCAACCCAGGATTATAGAAATATATTGGTCTTCTTCCATATGTAACACTACGAAGTTCGCCAGAAAAATAATTTCCCTACTTTCAGCAGCACATTTTCCATGGATCAACACTCCCCTCGGATGCCTAGTTGATCGATCGGCTAGCTGTAATGACACTGCAGTTGGCTTCCCAGTCCCAGCTTTCTAACACAGAAGTGACATTAGATTCACACTTGCTCCCAAATCACACAAGGCTTTTTCAACTTACAAGGACCAATGGTGCAAGTTGTATGGAAACTTCCTGGGTCTTTCAGCTTGGTGGCAACTTCTTGTACAAAATTGCTGCACTCTTCATTTAGAGTCACCATCTTATAATCCTTCAACTTCTTTTTGTTGTACAATACCCATTTCATGAACTTAGCATAGCTAGACATTTGTTCAAGATCGTCTGCGAAGGGGACATTTATGCGTAATTTCTTGAAGACCTCCAACAAACTTTGAAAATTGCTTATCTAACTGGCTTTTTTGGAGACGTTGAGGAAATGGGCAACATTTGAACCTTGGGGAAATCTTCAGTATTCTTCACTATGGGCGTTTCTACAAAAGTTAACGCCCATTTACCATCCTTGCTGGGCTTCTCAAGTTTTTATGGGTGCTTCTACTTCTTTCCCGCTTCTCAGAGTAATTACCATATAGTGCTCTTTTGGATTAACTTCAGTTGTGCTTGGCAAGTTACGTTACTCTCTACAATTGAGCATATTTGCCAACTTTGACGTCCAAATTTCGGACCGAAGCAGCTTGATTCTGGGAGAGTCTCTGTCATGAATTGATTAGTATTGTTGACTAATTGAAGCAGTGCTTCTTCAAGTCCGAGGTTCTCTACTTGCGATGGAAATCCAGATAGGCATGAGAAGTTGGGATGATTCCTCCATCCAGGATTGTTGTTCTGACGGTTGATGTTTGAAACATAGTGCACTTGCTCTAGCTGAGATTTGGAGAAGGGATTTCCCATTTGACATTCTTCACTTGGATGGTTCCCATGGCACAGTTCACAGACTGATAGCGATCAAGCTTGGATGGCATTAACTGCGAGATGGCTATTATGCAACTGTTTAGTAAGAGAGGCACCCTGAGCAATTAAGGCGGTGATGGCATCTATCTCATAAACTCCAGCCACCTTCTTAAATAAAATTCTCTCACTAGGTCATTGATAATTATTCATCGCCACCTCTAATAAATCATAAGCCTCATCTTGTGTTTTATTTGAATATCAGAAAAGAGAATTATTTTGAATAAAAATAAAATGTAAACTAAAACAATTAAATAAATAAAAAAGACAACAAACAATGGAGAAAATGTTGATTTTGAAAATGATTTTGGATGCAGAAGCGTGTATCTAGCGGATCGTGTATAACAAAACTTTTTATAAAACTCTTGAGATACTTTATAGCAAAGTTCCATGAAGTCATATTTGATTAGGATTTAGTTTACATTAATAATCTAAAGTTAAAATCATATTTAATTTTTGGCATTTACTTAGCTTTATCTCTTAGGATTATTTTAAACATTAGGAATTAGATTTTCCCTGGGATTTTGATGTAGAGTTGCTACTTGTATAAATAGGACCCTTGTTAGTTTTATTTTAAGAAAATGACATGAATGGACATTGATCATTGCCAACACCATTAAGTTTAAGGTCTTTTTCACAAAATTTAAAGAACGAGTATCAACGTATCATCTGTTAAAGAGTTCAGAGATCAATCTTTGCCAATTACTTGAGATTATTAGTAAGAGTCGATTTCAAAATGCCCCCAAGTACCATGAGGGATTGAGTGTTACTTTCCATGAAGAATCCTAATAGATGGATTTTTTCCGATAACATTTCATAGTTTGGGGTACAAACCTTACATTATAAAATTTGAGTAACAAAATATTACACAAGAAAATTTCTGAATAATTCTTATATCTATAGACTATATAAGAAAGGAGAATAATAGCACATTCCTCAATTTTTTTCTCCAATTTACTTGCACGCTTCACCTATTTACTTGTTTTTCTTTTGGCCTTTTTAGTTCTAATAAATCTAATAATTTAAATTTACTCTCTTTTAACATAAATTATATCCAATGGTTTTTTTTAATCCACATAGCCTTATTAATTCTCTTACATTCATATTAGCATTGTTTTTAATCCATATGGCCTTATTTATTCTCTTACATTCATGTTAGCATACTTACACACTTTCATAACAAGAAATGATTGGACAAAACAATTTTTTTTTTTGTACTTACACATTACTTATATACCAATAGCGTTACATGATACATTTTCATAACAACAAATGATTGGACAAAACATATATATATTTTTTTTTTGTATTTTCAAAAGCAGCATGTTTTGTTGGCTGTACTTGCTAAATAGCAAAGGTCTGATAAGCTACTGATATTCTTTGAATGTAGCAATTATAAGTGGAACAAAGAGCCCAACAAAAAAAGTATCCACAGAAGCTGAAATTGTAAGTTTTCTCTTTTAAAATAACTCTAACAAAGTATCTGCTTTCTTTTCTTTACTTTTTCATATTAGACTTTTTTTTTGTTGAACAGAAAGAGAGAACTAAATCAAACAGAACAGTTGGTGGCTGTGTTCTTTGGAAGGAGGCTAGAAAAAATAGTAATGACGAATACCTTAAACGATGCCACTCGCAATGTCAATGAAAAATAGTATATTCTATTACTTTTGTCAACCTCAAATTAATATTAATAGTTCAAGTATCCATTGTACTATTTTTTCTTCTCATAAGATGAGTATTTAGAAGCGTGTACTCAAGGAGAGATCACCACCAGTGGAAAGAATGATGTGTTGACAATGGCTCTAGGTACGAAAGAGCATTCAGGACGAACTAGAGGCCAAGGTGGTAGAGTTGGCCACAAGATGTACTTCCATAACTCTAAAGGGGAAAACACTAATGATTTAGTGGTTCAACTTAAAAAAGTGTGAGAAATAGAGCACCATGATATGAAAAAAGACCAACAACAATTTCACAACTTGGTTACGGAACTTAGTAACCGCTTGAAAGCCTATACAAATGGTACTGCCAAACATTCAACAAGAAAATGTTGCTCAAAGTGGAGGAGAAAGTTGCATATACCATGAGAAAGTAGCTGATCATACTCGGCTTAAGGAGCCCAGTGGTGACAGTACTCAATCAAAAGAACAAGTTGCTAATCCTCAAGAAAAGGTACAATCTACATGTCTAATATCTGCTCAGTTGTTTATTTCGTTTGAAGCTTACTAAACTAATTAATGTCATGAGTAGAAAAAAGGAGGTCAGGTTGGCTGTTGAGAACATTAAAAATGTCGTTGCCATTGGAGAAGTTATTGACTTAGGTGGGCCTGAATCTGTGGTTCATGGCCGCACAATGGAAGAAAATACTTTGTGCGTACACGTTTATATTGCAATTAAACGAAATGCTCACTTACCTATCCAAGTTCCTGACGAGTTAGTAACTATTGAAGATGCAATCAATTATTTTGTTGCACGGCCAAAAGATATCATCATATGGCCAGATCAGGTAAAACATTTTAGCTTATACTTTCTCTTTCATTTGAGATTATTTTCATGAGACTAAATTATTCATGTTACATACGTTCCTAGTCAACTTCCAATGGCAAGAATCCAAGACCTGTCTCCTCAAATCCCAAAAGGAATCGAGTGTGAAACCACAAATCTATAAACACTGCAGGATCTCACTCGGTAATACAACCTAGGGATTTTAAAAGAAAAGAGATAATGACTTGTGATGAGATGCCTAAATCCTTGAAAGTGGTATTCAAGTATGCTACCGATTGTATGACCGTGGAACGGACTTTCGAGGTCCCAATGCCAGCCGATATCCTAGGCCATGATCATAATCAAATTATTTTGCAAGAGGACATTATTCAGTTTGGTGCTATGATAGAGCTTTCGGCTACTTGCATACTAGTTTATATGAAGTAAGTTTTCTTTATGTAATTAAGTTTAATTTACATGAATAGTGTTAACTCTATGTGTGTTTTTTGTTTTTTTTTGTTTTTTATGTAACTTTGATAATTATTTGGTTGTTGGGTATCCATGTCGGATTGGTATGCTTAAGTCGCATAAAAAGTTCAGATTTGTAGATCCGTGTCGTATGGCGGTCCAAGGTAGGCTAAACAAGAATGCTCGTCGTTTTTTGAAAGATGTGTTGGAAGATTACCATCAAGGGCAATACGTTATTGTTCCATATAACTCTTCGTATGTCATATTTGTTCAAACAAATGTTGTTGTGCAACGTAGATTAATTTCTAACTTAATGCTTATTTGACTTTACATAATTTTTTAAGTCTCAGTGGATGTTAAATGTTATTGATCCTTATGAGGAAGTTGTGTTCTTCTTTGATCCTCCTGGGAACGAGCCAACCAGAAAAATGAAAGACGTTATTAATTTGTAAGTTGATGATCTCTAATAATCTGTTTACTAATTTGTATGTTTCTAAGTTTTTGTTTTACTAAGTTGTTTACTTATTTCTTATAGTGGGCTCAAAATGCTTGGCCTTAAAAAGAGAAAGCTACCACAATAGATTGAAATAAATGTATATTGACAAATGAGCTCAATTATATATGTATTTGTTGTTCAAGTTGTTATTTTCTATTTATTTCTATTATTTTTGTAGTAATCATTAATATGTCTCAACGTACAGTGCCCTAGACAATCTACTAGTGTAGTATGTGGAGTTTATGTCATGAGATACGTGAAAGAAATAATAATAGAAAAAATTACCACAATTTCTCTTTAATGTATGAACAATCCATATACATATTTATTCAATTTCCTTACATATCCATATTATTCTTATGAATGCAAGCCTTCGTTATTTTACTTGTAGTTCAATGGAAAAGGCGAGTACATGAGAGAAGAAATTAGTGAAGTTCGAGCTGAATGGGGAGAATTTATTCAATCACATATTTTAGTGCTCTGTTGGATTTGGTTATTAATATGTCCTTACGTATTTTGTTAGTCAGATTTGGAGATGTTGCGTTTTTTTATGTATTTTAGTTGGATTAGTGGAGGTTGAATTTGACAGTATTGTTGGGAATGATGAAATCAGAGATGTGATAGAATATTTACTAGTTAGTTAATAAAAGAGTTTATTAATTATTTTTTATGCATATATTAATGAATATTTTATAAATATCAGTGAAAATTTCATGATTGTTTATGTGATCTTAAATATTGTATATAAGTGTTATACGCAATAGGATAATGTTTAAGGATTATAATCAAAACGATGTTCATAATGAATTTAATTAAAGTTCGGAATCTTTAATTAAAACATTATTAATACATGTTATTCTCATTTAGAATGGAACGGTGTTATCCGTACTGTTAATATGACGAGATATTGAATGAGTGTATTTCGCATAATGAGATTATGTGGAACATGGACACAGATACAATATGAATTTCTGATAATTTTTGTTAAGTATAGGGCTCCCGTGGACCCGAAAAGTTTTATGAAACCTTGGAATACGTGCTAACGTATCCGGAAGAGTTTCAGACCCCGAAGAAGCTGAAATGCGACCCGAAGATGAAGAACGAAGCCGACGAACAAATAATTCAAGAATCGAAGACCCGTTGAGGTAACAGAGGAAAATAATTATTGTAATTATTTATTTGATTTGGTTGTAATTATTATTCATTCAATATAGTTGTAATTTATATTTTCCATGGGACCCGGTCAAATTCATCTCAATAGCCGATTGCATATTTTATACTTATCTTTATTGGATGATTGTAAAATATATGTCCATGCATATAACATGCCATGTATATATAGTGTGCCTACTCATCTGTCTTATGACATGCCATGCATACACGCACATTATTTTATTTACTTAAAAGAGTTTTAAAACATAAAATAGAATAAGAACCATGCGCTAAAATCGATTTAATATGATTAAATTGATTTAAGTTGTAAAATTGATTTGCAAAATAATGTTATATCTGAAATTAAATTTAATTTATTGGAGCTCAAAATTATAGGTCCATGAGTTTCCGCGTCGTCCTTATAATTCTACAAGGCACTAAGGGCAAAATGAGAATTTTAGAATTACAGAATTCTAAAATTAAACACTTGAGAATAATTAATTGAGAATTAATTATTATTTAAATAATGTGATTATTTAAATTTAAATTTAAATTTTAGATCACTTATGTGAAGGTGTTCACATAGTGTGAACGCAAGAAATAGTGTGAACGCAGACATAGTGTGAACGCAAGACATAATGTGAACGCAAGACATAGTGTGAACGCATATGGAATTATATATTTATACTTATTTGATAAGTTGTTCAATCTGAAATTCAAATTATTTTAAGTTTGACTTAAAATTAGAATTAGAATTTGAGTCAAAATTAGACTGTTAGATAAATGCAGAATCTTGTCCTATCCCTTGCAGATAATGGCGCCTACCACAAGGATTTTATCCCTTAAGGTGGCTGGCCATTAATGGATAAAGGAAGGGAGAATTTGTTCCAAATTCAAATGGGAGATAATTGATAAGATTTATCTTTGAGATAAATATGATACTCCTTCTATGAGTTTGACTATTACTCTATAAATATGAGAATTGTAGAAAAT
This sequence comes from Morus notabilis, assembly GCF_000414095.1. NCBI lineage: Eukaryota > Viridiplantae > Streptophyta > Magnoliopsida > Rosales > Moraceae > Morus > Morus notabilis. The sequence continues at coordinate 165,571 of NW_010365731.1, forward strand.
TGTGTGACACAATTTTTCTCGCTAAAAAACATAGTGGCCGAATTTTATAGAGAGTGAAGAGGAAAAATTTTCTCTAAAAATTTCACGTCGTGCATGCGTTGATGTCCGTGGAAAATTTGAGTGTTTTATTGCTAATCTTTTTTTATCTCAAGTGTGCCCACACACACGTCTTCGTGGATTCTAGGAATTGACAAGGAAGACTTTAGTTTTCTAAACTAGTATTGGAGCAAGGAACATTTGAGGTCAAAAAACTCAAGATATCATTCTAATCGGCTGCTAGAGATAATTCCTAATCGAGTTCTTAACAAATAAATTAATGTCATTAATTTATTCGTGCATAAATTAATATAATCTATAGAGTATCTCAAACGTTTTATGAAAATTTTTGTTATACACGATCCAGGATCTCTCACGCTTCCACATCCGAATTCGATTCGGAAACCAACAGATGGTTGTATGACAATACGACCTACTGGTCTTCATCGTTTGTTCAACACTACGAGATTCAAATGGGGCTTCACGGCGGCATCGATTCCGCACTCCCTATGGAAAGTGTTCTTTTGAGTCAATAACAAGGTTGACTTCGTAGCGATAAGATTCAAAGTTATATTTCTAGTTTGACCTACCAAAATAACGATAGTTGATAAATATGAAAATATGAGATATTTGATTATATTTATTAATTGAGAAGGTCTCGGTTCAATTTGTGAATATTTTGACCTACCCTACAGCGGCACTATATTCGTGGTAAATTGGATTATCATTGGTACCTAAAATTAAAATATTGTTTATGTATTTTTCATGTGCATCATGCATCATATTTAATTGTACCAAAAACTCACATGTCCTGATATTCATGCACAAAAATTGACTAGATGAATATACTAGTTATTTCTAACAAGATGTCTAATCTAATTATAAACCTACTCAAAATTGAAACACTGACTAGAGATAACTATGCGAACTGGCTATATAACTTGCATCCATGTGATGAATATAAGTTTGTCCAGATGGAGGATTGTCCTCCGGTCCATGAGAAAAACACCTGTAGCAAACTGTTAGCTAGGTTTAGGTGTGGTACTTCACAAGAAGTATGAAGGCATGGAGATAGCTTATGGGATAATGTAGTCATCAGATACCGTGTATAGAAATCCATATAAAAGGTTTAGCTAAATGCTATAAGGGTCCTGACCAAAAGACATAGGGAAAGTCGTTTCCACTGAAATAAAGAAAAAGAATCAAAGCAAATATGATTTGCTAGTTCTAAAAATATATTTAGTAAAAGGTGATTCCTAATCCTAAATAGTAGATTCGGGAGTAACTAATCATGTTTTATTTTCTTTATTAAGTCTTAGCTCTTACAAGGAATTGTTTCCCGAAATAAAGGAAAAGAATCAAAGTAAATACGATTTGCTAGTTCTAAAAACATGTATAGTAAAGGGTGATTCCTAATCCTTAATAGTAGATTTGAGAGTAACTAATCATGTTTTGTTTTCTTTATTAAGTCTTAGCTCTTACAAGGAATTATTTCCCAAAATAAAGGAAAAGAATCAAAGCAAATACGATTATCTAGTTCTAAATTTATGTATAGTAAAGGGTGATTCCTAATCCTGAATAGTAGATTCGGGAGTAACTAATCATGTTTTATTTTCTTTATTAAGTCTTAGCTCTTACAAGGAAATAGTTTCCCGAAACAAAAAAAAGGAACCCAAGTAAATATAATTTGCTTGTTTTATGAACATGTTTAGTAGAGGGTAATTCCTAATCATGAATAGTATATTCGGGAGCAACTAATCATGTTCCTTTTCTTTACAAGGCTTTAGCTCTTAGATGGAAATTTGTTTCCACCTAAACAAAGAAGAAGAATCAAAGTAAATAAGATTTACTAATTCTAGAAACATCTTTAGTAGAGGGTGATTCCTCGTCCCAGATAGTTGATTCAAAAGCAACTAATGATGTTTGGTTTTCTTTACAAAATATTAGTTCTTATAAAGAACTTGCCATTGGGGACTACACGATGAAAGTGAGAATACCGCAAGGGTATTGGCAAAAGAAGTGGGAGAAGTTAGACTTTAGGTTTGGAAATACCTTATTGCGAACAATGTTTATTTCCCACCAGGCATAAAGAGAAATTTAATTTTTATTTTTAAATTATTTAAACAATTGTCTTTAATAATAATCTAGTCCACAATTTTTTAGGAATGGTTCCGATATTTGTTTTGGATATTTTGAAAACGGTTTATACCTTTTAAACCGATACCTCACACACTACTTAATGTTGAAATGTTCAAAAGTTGTTGAATCTAAGAATAAAAAGCAAATGATCTCTCGTGATGATAACACATATCTATGGCATCTTAGATTTGGTCATATTAACCTAAACATGATTGAAAGACTAGTAAATGATGGTCCTTTACGTGAACTAAAATTTGGTAAGCTTTTGGTCTGTGAATCTTGTCTGGAAGGTAAAATGACTAAGAGAACTTTCACGGCGAAAGGATAAAGAGCTACAGAACCCCTTCAGTTGATATATTCGGATCTATGTGGACCATTAAACATCCAAACAAGAGGAGGTTACAAATATTTCGTCACTTTTATTGACGGTTAATTGAGATATGGTTATGTTTACCTAATGCAACAGAAATCTGAAACTTTTGGAAAGTTTAGAGACTTTTGAGCAAAAGTTGAAAAATAGTTAGAAAAACCAATCAAGACACTTCGATCAGATCGATGAGGTGAATACTTGGAACAAGAGTTCATGGAATACTTGATTAAAGAAGGTGTGTTGTCACAACTGACAACACCCGGCACACCATAGTAGAATGGTGTTGCCGAAAGGAGAAATCAGACTTTGCTCGACATTCTGGGGATATACCCTCAGAACTGTAGTGTATATTTTAAACTTGGCACCATCTAAGTCTATACAAAAGACGCCTCTAGAGTTGTGGAATGGTCAAAAACCTAGTTTCTGACACATTTGCATATGGAGGGGTCTAGCACACGTGCTGAAGCAAAAGGCCGGGAAGTTGGAACCGAGGAAGAAAGAATGCATATTCGTAGGATACCCACAAGGGATAAGAAGATGACTATTTTATAGTCAGGAAGATTAAAAGGTATTTGTGTCGACAAATGTCACGTTTCTGCCCAGAAGCAAATTAGGACTAGAAGTGTAACTTTTTGATGAGATCAGATCACAATCGGCAAGAGTTGTTGGAACACAAAGAGATAAGACCACAATTCCTAATCAAACTCTTGTGACACCTCGTCGTAGTGGGAGGGTAAGCACGTTACCTGACCGATATACCGAGAAGGCACAGATCGTCACTGCTGATGACGGTAAGGAAGATCCATTGACCTTTAAGGCTGTTATGGATGATTCTGATAAGGAAAAATGACAAGTAGTTATGAAATCCTTTACGCGAACTAAAATTTGGTAAGCTTTTGGTCTGTGAATCTTGTCTGGAAGGTAAAATGACTAAGAGAACTTTCACGGTGAAAGGAGAAAGAGCTACAGAACCCCTTCAGTTGATATATTCGGATCTATGTGGACCATTAAACGTCCAAACAAGAGGAGGTTACAAATATTTCGTCACTTTTATTGACGGTTAATTGAGATATGGTTATGTTTACCTAATGCAACAGAAATCTGAAACTTTTGGAAAGTTTAGAGACTTTTGAGCAAAAGTTGAAAAATAGTTAGAAAAACCAATCAAGACACTTCGATCAGATCGATGAGGTGAATACTTGGAACAAGAGTTCATGGAATACTTGATTAAAGAAGGTGTGTTGTCACAACTGACAACACCCGGCACACCATAGTAGAATGGTGTTGCCGAAAGGAGAAATCAGACTTTGCTCGACATTCTGGGGATATACCCTCAGAACTATAGTGTATATTTTAAACTTGGCACCATCTAAGTCTATACAAAAGACGCCTCTAGAGTTGTGGAATGGTCAAAAACCTAGTTTCAGACACATTTGCATATGGAGGGGTCTAGCACACGTGCTGAAGCAAAAGGCCGGGAAGTTGGAACCGAGGAAGAAAGAATGCATATTCGTAGGATACCCACAAGGGATAAGAAGATGACTATTTTATAGTCAGGAAGATTAAAAGGTATTTGTGTCGACAAATGTCACGTTTCTGCCCAGAAGCAAATTAGGACTAGAAGTGTAACTTTTTGATGAGATCGGATTACAATCGGCAAGAGTTGTTGGAACACAAAGAGATAAGACCACAATTCCTAATCAAACTCTTGTGGCACCTCGTCATAGTGGGAGGGTAAGCACGTTACCTGACCGATATACCGAGAAGGCACAGATCGTCACTGCTGATGACGGTAAGGAAGATCCATTGACCTTTAAGGCTGTTATGGATGATTCTGATAAGGAAAAATGACAAGTAGTTATGAAACTCGAGATAGAGTCCATGTACTCTAACTCAATTTGACAACTTGTAGATCTACCTGAAGGGGTAAAACCCATTAGATGCAAGTGGATCTTTAAGAAAAAGATAGGAGCAGATTGAAAAGTGAAGACTTATAGAGTAAGGCTACTGGATAAGGGTTATACCCAGAAAGAGGGAGTTGACTATGAGAAATCTCTCTCACCAGTGGCCATGTTTAAGTCCATTCGGATACTCCTGGCCATAGCAGCATATTTTGACTATGAGATATGACAGATGGATGTCAAGACAGCTTTTTGAATGACTATCTTGAGGAAACCATCTATATGGATTAGCCATAGGGTTACATAGAGGAAGGCCAATAGTAGAAAGTCTACAAACTGCAGAGATCCATTTATATATTAAAGCATGTGTCTAGATCATGAAACATCAAGTTTGATAAGGCTATTAAGTCTTATAGATTTGATCAAAAGCATGATGTATCAAATAAAAGAAAAGAAGATGTTCTTGTTCTTTACTAGCCCGAATATCTGATAGTCTGTGGGAGTGGTCAGTCATTATCAGTTGAACTCATGATCGGATCATTGGGTAGCGATGTAGTATATCCTTAAGTGTATGAGGAAAGCAAGAAACTATAAGATAGTTTAGTCAGTGAAAGAGTTGTTCTTTTTACAGGATACACAGACTTTGACTATGAGTCATGCATGGATTTTGAGAGTCGACATCTAAATTTGTGTTCATACTAGGTGAAGGAGTCATGATATGAAAGGTTGTTGACAAAGTGTGATTGCTAATTCTATCATTAAGGGTTAATGTGTTGCAACTTCTGAAGCAGAAAAGAAAAGCAACCCGACTTAAAAAATTCATAACTGATCTGGAAGTTGTTCTAGGAATATATCAACATAGACACCTAGAAAGTTTCAGGATTAGAGGCATATTCTACCTGCTTTAGGACAAGTGGGAGATTGTTGAGAATGGTGTCCTAGAAGCATGTGATGTAATAGGATATTTATTATTTATTTAATAAAATATTTTATTCATTGTTTTATGTGCATATATTTATGAATATTTTATGAATATCAATGAAAATTCTATGATTATATATATGACCTTCAACATTGTCTATAAGTGTTATATACGAGAGGATAATGTTTAAGGAAAATATTCAAAACGATGTTCGTAATGAATTTAATTAAAGTTCAGAATCTTTAATTAAAACATTATTAATACATGTCATTCTCATTTACAATGGAACAGTTTTATCCGCAATGTTAATATGGCGAGATATTGAATGATTATATTTCGCATAATGAGATTATGTGGAACTGAAACACAGACACAATATGAATTTATGATAATTTCCTTTAAGTATAGAAATTCTAATTGAGTCTAAACGATCTTAATCCTGAGTTCTTAGCAAGCTCATATTTATAGATTTGCGTCTTTTGATATACTCAGTACGTATTCTGAGATTCTGAATCCTATTCCTTGTATTTTAGAGACATGATGAAGTAGGTAGCTGGGAATGTTATTATACGAGATGGAATCCATTCCTTCTTGAGAAAGAAGTAGATAAATAATTCCCTTGAGGGTTAATTTGGTACTTGAATAAGTAACGAGCTCGTATTCATGAATGTGTTTTATGAATATATTATTCATTAGAGAATCAATGGTACTCAAGGATAATGATGTAATTAGAGAGGTTAACAGATTTCACTTAGCTCTAATTATGAATTACTTATGAAGGATTGATCTATATCAAAATGACACTTCACACTTCAGAAGTAATTTTTGTCTATAATTTGGAACAGTTTTATCCGCAATGTTAATATGGCGAGATATTGAATGATTGTATTTCGCATAATGAGATTATGTGGAACTGAGACACAGACACAATATGAATTTCTGATAATTTCCTTTAAGTATAGAAATTCTAATTGAGTCTAAACGATCTTAATCCTGAGTTCTTAGCAAGCTCATATTTATAGATTTGTGTCTTTTGATATACTCAGTACGTATTCTGAGATTCTGAATCCTATTTCTTGTATTTTAGAGACATGATGAAGTAGGTAGCTGGGAATGTTATTATACGAGATGGAATCCATTCCTTCTTGAGAAAGAAGTAGATAAATAATTCCCTTGAGGGTTAATTTGGTACTTGAATAAGTAACGAGCTCGTATTCATGAATGTGTTTTATGAATATATTATTCATTAGAGAATCAATGGTACTCAAGGATAATGATGTAATTAGAGAGGTTAAGAGATTTTACTTAGCTCTAATTATGAATTACTTATGAAGGATTGATCTATATCAAAATGACACTTCACACTTCAGAAGTAATTTTTGTCTATAATTACGAGAGTGCAATTCCAAGTTTATAGTGGAGTAACTATTGGAATCAATGGAATTAATTAATTGATTAAAGTGTTTAATTAATTATTAATTTTATTAGAGCTCGAAATTATAGATCCATAAGTCCCCGCGTCATTCTTGTAATTCTACAAGACACTAAGGGTAAAATGAGATTTTGGAATTATGGATTTCTAAAATAAAACACTCAATGATAATTAATTAAATAAAATAATTTGATTATTTAAGTTTAAGTTTGAATTTTGAAACACATATGTGAAGGTGTTCACATAGTGTGAACGCACAGCATAGTGTGAATCCCTTTGGGATTCAAATTGCTTGCTCTCCATAGTTATCCAATTAACTTATTTGATAAGTTGTTCAATTTGAAATTCAAATTGATTTATGTTTGACTTGAATTGTAATTTGAATTTAAGTTAAAATAGTTATCCAATTAACTTATTTAATAAGTTGTTCAATTTAAAATTCAAATTGATTTAAGTTTTAGTTAAATTGAAATTTGAATTTTAGTTAAAAATTGGATTGCAGGATAAAATCTTTCCCTATATCTAAAAAATTACGACTACCACAGGGAGGATATCCCTTAGTGGTGGCCAGCCTTATTGGAAAAGGAGTGTGGATTTTGTTTCAAAATTAAATTTGAAGTATGAGATAATTAACAAGTTTTATCTTAGAGATAAAGATAAGATTCCTTCTGGGAGTATGATTGTTACTCTATAAAATAAAAGATTGTAGAAAATTATATGATACAATTTTTGCTCTCTAAAAAGCTATAGTAGCCCCTTAGTGGTGGCCAGCCTTATTGGAAAAGGAGTGTGGATTTTGTTTCAAAATTAAATTTGAAGTATGAGATAATTAACAAGTTTTATCTTAGAGATAAAGATAAGATTCCTTCTGGGAGTATGATTGTTACTCTATAAAATAAAAGATTGTAGAAAATTATATGATACAATTTTTGCTCTCTAAAAAGCTATAGTAGCCGAATTTATAGAGTGAGGAAAAAGGAAATTTTCTCTAAAAATTCCACGTCGTGCATGTATTAGTGTTCAAAGAAATCTTGAGTGTTATTGCTAATCTCGTTTTGTTTCAGGTGTGCCCACATACACGTCTTCGTAGATTCAAGAAATTGACAAGGAAGATTCGGGTTTTCTAAACTAGCATTAGAGCAAGGAACGTTCGAGGTCAAAAAACACAAGTTATCATCCTAATCGGTTGTTAGGTATAATTCCTAATTCGATTCTTGGTAAATAAATTAATGTGATTAATTTATTCGTGCATAAATTAATATAATCTATAGAGTATCTCAAAGGTTTTATGAAAATTTTTGTTATACACGATCCGCTACTCATACGCTTCCACATCTGAAATCGTTTCGGAAACCAACAATTGCATCGTAACACATTTTCTAAACATTAAGAGCGTTTATTATTTTATGCTTTCTTTCTATCCATTTATCGTATTTTGCTTTCTTTTCTTTCATTTCACCATGTTATAGTTTCTTTTCTTTCATTTCATTGTGTTATGCTTTCTTTCCTTTCATTCATCATGTCATGCTTTCTTTTCTTTCATTTTATCATGTTATGCTTTCTTTACAACTTTCGTTCTTGTGTCATTCGTTTCGCATAACTTTTACTTCTTTTGGGCCATTTACCTGTTCTACCATTGCGCACATACCCAATAAGGAGTCGGTGGAACTACCCAAAACTAACTCACTCATGGTTTTATTCATAATAACCTCCTTTGCGAAGGCCGGTACAAATAGTTTTATTAACTTTATATCGTTCATCATCTTTACTTCATACATCGTCTTACTGTCATCTTTTTTATCATGATAGTAATTTTAATATTAATTTTTAACTTTTACTTCTTATAGGCCCCATACCTGTTATACTGTTGCACAAATACCCAATGAGGAGTGGGGGAGCTACCCAAAACCAACTCACCTAGGATTTTATTCATAATAACCTTCCTTGCGAAGGCCGGTACAAACAGTTTTATTAGCTTTTATCATTTGTCATAGTTACTTTGTACATCGTCTTACTATCATCATTTATTATCATGATAGTAATTTTAATCTTATCATCTTACTATTATTTTCTTTCTTATTATGATAGTAATTTTAGTCATATTTTTGCATCTTTAAGCATTTATGTCAATTTTCTATGAAATTGGGCTTTATTCAAATGTTTGACTTTTGTTGACTTTGACTTTGACTTTTTCACAGATTAAAATTCTACTGCTACTCTGAGTCCATAAACACATTTAATGTAACAAATAAGAATCAAGAAACATCTTTTACATAATAACATACATTGAAATTACAATATGCACAATATTGTGTAACACAGAGAAATACATTTGTTCGTGATATAGACAGAAGAAAACTACTAGTACTTACAAAAGTTTCGCTAATGTCTCGACTTTCGAGTCACCAGCAACTTTATTGCCTTGATCGCCTACCGATTCTATCATATAAATTCTCAATCATTCGATTTACAATCTAAGATCAGTAATTAAAATACAGTTTGACTCGAATTCGTGGTTTCGTAAATGTTATTTTCTTAAAGTGCGTATGTCGTGCCTAAAATCGTTGAAGAGATCTATGATTTTCATGTTCGGTATCCAGACTAAAAAGTCACCTATATCACCAATGTGCACCAAACCCGTGCACATTCGGCCTAAAATCACCATTTTAAACCTGTTCAGAAATCAGCCCGAAACTGACATCTAGGGTCGTTTTTGGGGAAAAAAAAGCTTTCACAAAAGTTGTCCGGAACGAAATTTTCTTTAACTTGATGTTGGTCACTTTTTGAAATTAAGCTTTTATCTTAGTCTTTTAGCCAAAACAGCGCCGGTACCATTTTTCGGGTCAATAATCTAGTTTTCAATTTTGGTCTGAAACTGAGAATATTCATCGTTTTAGGTTTCCACACATCTTCGATCACCTAATCAACTTATTTTACACATCTCATTACTCCTATTCTTCATTACAACTTGATTAGGTTCAAATTCTCAAATTAAATTCCAGCAGAGTTCCGCCTAATTTTTGTGTTTCCCGAGCTAACTGTAGCTCGTTTTATCCGTTATTTCAACCTTTCAAACACATATCACAACCTTTCTCATTCTTTTTATCACCATAAACATCATAAGCTCTAGGGTTTCAACACTATTCTCACAAGAATTCTTCCTAAATAAAAATCCTAAAAACATAACCCAATAACTGAAAATTTATCCTTTAGACATTAGGTTATTCAGTACCATTCATTATCATAAGCAAATCATCATTCTGAGCAAAAAAATTTCATGGTTTCTACTATTTATAGCCAATGCAGCCAAGGTGAAAAATGAGAAGAAAAATTGAAATTTTACTTTAGAAGAATGAAGAACAAGTTCCGGTGACGCTAATCAATGGTAGTTTTCTGCCGGTTTTGATTTGAACTCGGTTTTCTCACTTTGGGAAAAAAATTTTCATCTCTTTCTTTGGCTGAGTTCTCTCTGTTTTCTTGCATGAAAATTTTTGGGAAAATTTTTTTCATCTCTTTCTTTGGCTGAGTTCTCTCTGTTTTCTTGCATGAAAATGGACATTTTTCTTGTATTTTTCCCTTATAAAAACGTTCACAAAAATGATGAGGGACCTAGGTGCAATTTTGACACTTTCTAGGGTCTTTTTTTTTGCAAAAATATCAAAATATCTATTTGGCTTCTCCCCTAAGTCTTGGCTGGCCATATCCTCTCTTTCTAGGTGTCCTAATCTCAGCCCTCCATCCATTTAATTACCTTAAATCTCAACCATTCATTTTTAATAACTAACTTATTTCAGTTCAGTTTAATTCCTATCTAGTGCGCGTTTCATCTACGTTTTTCAGACAGTTGGTCAACTGGTCAACTTTACTCAACCTTGACTCACTTTTCGAGAGTGACCTATTGGTCGACTCTTCATTAACAAATTTTGACTCGGTCAACCCTAATCGGTTGAAACCCTAATTTTCACAATTCGGCCTTCCGAACCCCTTTATTGTCCGTTCTTCGTTCTGATTGTTTCTAAAACTCTAGAATTGATGTTTTTCAATCCTTTTTTTATTTCTTAAACTTATTCATGTGTTTGTCCTCTATGGGAATAACACAACGTTTCATGCCTCTTTCTTGATTACAGTCTGAAATTCAATAATTATATCATAGTTCAGAAATTTTTAACTTTTAACTTATACTTTGCTATTCAATATCAATATCAACAAATACTTATCATGAAGGTATTCATATTTATAACATAGAGAATTTCAAAAAATTTTATCTTATACAATAATTTCTTCGACAAATTTTCTGGTCATGACAGATTGCTTGTCACCGATCGGCACATACGGTTTGCAAAGATATTTGTCACGCGTTACTCGTTGCTAACTCACCGCTTAAGATGAATACACAAGAGAAGCTACCCTCTCTGAACTTTGTGGAAGCTCTCCTACCATCACGGACGTGACCACCATAACGGTTACAAAGAGGATGTTGGAGATGAGTTCGTGGTAATTGCCCACTAACTCATACCACTACTTTGTCGCTTTCCCCAAATAAAGAGAGGGGGACAACCGCCAAGGCAACCACCCCATCCGACCTTTATAAATAGAGGATCAACATCGTTTAGAAGGGATTTTTGAATGCCATTTTGCTTACTGTTACTCTGCAGAAATTCCTTTAGAGATATTGTACTCAAACAACTTTGTAAGCCTCCGATTGAAGATAGTGAACAACCCAACAGTGGATGTAGCCCATTCAAGAGTTAACCACTATAAATTATGATTTGGTTATTTACTTTCTCAACTAAATTTGTTTCATAGTTATATGTCATATCGTTTTCTATCTTAATCATACGTAGTTAATGATGTTGAAGATAATAACGATGATCAATGGCCCTTAATTCAAATTACTAATTTTCTTAACTAATTTATTTTATTTTCTGATTGACCGTAAATCACTACGTCTACTCTTATAAGCTTTCTCTATCTTCTTGTGCTTCTTGTGAAGCACTTTACTCATCCTAGCTAATAGGTAGCATCGCGATTTGTTATTGGTCTTAATGCAACAGTCATAGGCTTTTCTCGCTACCTTAGTTGCATTTGCCTCAAAGACCAGAGGACATTTCTCCAATAGGATAAATTTATAGTCATCACTTATGAGCAAGAAGCTCATGTTACTTTTTCACTTAACCTTGTTTTCTTTGGGCAGTGTTTCGTTTGCAAGTAAAATTCATTTTAATATATATATATATATATATATATATATGCATGAATATCATTCACTAAAAAAATTTAGGCATAATTAGATGATACATGATACACATGAAAAATACATAAAATCATGTTTTTATTTTATTGTCCACGATAATTCAATTTACCACAAATAAAGTATAACTTTTTGGTAGTCAAGATACATGCTAATTGTACCGAGATATTCTCAATTAATAAGGTTATCAAAATATCTCATATTTTCCACTCTTATTAACTACTATTATTTTGGCTAAAATATAATTAACCATTTTAATAATATTTTTATCAGTCTAAGCCAATGTTTCAGATCCCACAGACTTAACTCCAGGTTACTACTTTTGGGTAGTCAATCCTAAAATACATCTTGAAGTCCTATCGCTAGGAAGCCAACTTGGTATTGATCTGACTAGAACACTCTCTGTATGGAGGGCGAAATTAAAGCCACCACAAAGCCCCTCCAAAGTCCCTCTCCGAATCTCACGATGTTGTGCAAACGGTGGAGACTACTGGGTCGCATTTTCACACAACCCTCCCCGTTCAATATTTTGCAAATTATGTATTTATTTTGTAAAGCATCTCATGTTTACAAATCCTAATAAAATAAACAATCTATTTTATTAGATATGAAATTCAAAATTTAACTCTTAAATTCAATTTCACATATTACATTATTTTACAAATTAAAATTGCAACTAAAATTAATTTAATCTCATTAAATCAATTTAAGAGCATAATCCTTATTTTGTTTAAAAAAAACACTTTTTAACAAAATAAAATAAATAATAAATGTGCGTGTGTACATGACATGTAATTAAACATATGAATAGACACACTAAATCTAATATAGAATGGAGATATAATATATAATTATCAAATATAAAATATAAAATATGCAATTGGATATTTAAATTATAATCCAAATAAATAAATAAAATTATATTAATTTACTTCGTCCATTACATTCAATGAGTCTTTAAAAGTTCTTCGATCTTTAATTAACTGCATCATGGGTTTTCGACCAACACTTGGCCTGAAACTCTTTCGAAAAACCTCACGGGCCAATAGTTCAAAATAATTTTTTTTTATATAATTTTTGGTTCAAAAACAATTCACCCATATTTTTTTAACAACTTTCAAAGCTTAATAGTTACAAGAAAAGTAGAATTTAACATTTTAAATAATTTTATGTATTGAAACATAAATGAAAATAACATGTTATATTATATTTTTTGGTATTAAATATACAATTGACATTAGAATTTATATTAGAGATGGTATTAATAATAAAAATAACATTGTTATATTATATTTTTTTGTGTTAAATATACAATTGACATTAGAATTTATATTAGAGATGGTATTAATAATAATCACAATTACTATCTAATTACAAAATTAAACACATAATAACTATTAGCATTTTTTTATTAGACCTTTAAAAAATTATAAGACATTAACCCTTTTTTAAATATGTATTTCATTAAAAGACTTTAAAAACAAAAAACTCTCGCGTTACTCTCCCTCTCCGATAGATTCACAGGTGGGAGGGGTCGATTGACAGCGATCTCGCGCGAGTTAGATGCACGTGTGGCTAAGGAATCACATCTTGAAGCTGAGAGCAGGAGCGGGCTTGGCGACGAACTGTAGAACTGGAGGCGAGAGCGGGCTCAACGACAATCTGGCATGCTAGATGGTGCGGTAATGGAAATGTTTAGTTAATGGATTAAAATCATGAGATTAAAATTATTTTCGATTTACGTGTATTTTTTTGTGAGAAAACACTGTAACGAACGATGAACTATGACTCAAATCATGATATGAATTCCCTTACTAAATGTCTCCTTTAATTCCCTTAATTACTATGAGTGACATGGTACGAAATAAAAGGAAATAATTAAATTTAATATTATTTTTTTATTTTTTGTTTTATAAATAAATAACTTAAAAAATATGTATTTTTTATCTTTTAAGATAGTAATTAGAGAATTTATGAGAAGGAAAAAACACTCGTGTTTCTAAAGTGCTAGAAAAAAAAGAGATTTCTGGGATTATACTTGAAAAAGAAATTATGAATAAATTTATAAATTTTAATCGTTAAATTTATATCATTTATTTAATATACATAATGTTTAATTAATATAATTTTAACATACATAACGATTAGAAATACATTATACATAATACGTCTTTTGGACCAAAGCAGAGAGCGTGATTTTTTTTTTTTTGCCTTATAAAAAAGGATTTTTACACAACTCCCGAGAATAGGGAAAAAAGACTTGCACAGTCTTTTAACCCAAAGAAAAAAGAAACTGACAATTACAAACACAAACTGCAAAAAAAGGATTAGCAATTTGGCAGTCATTTTTCTGCAGTTTAGGCGTAACAGTTTGACTATTTTGTTTATTAAATTAATAATTATTCGGTAAAGGCAACGCAGCAGGATATATCTTTCGTCTTTCGTTTTCTTCTCCTTCATCCCATTTTCTCTTCTTTCTCTCTCTAACTCAAACCCCTCTCTCCATAGTTGTCCCTCTCCTACAGCTCATATCTCAATCTCTCTCTACAATCTCCATTTCCATCCATGAATTGACCCTCTTCAGGAGTTTTCACTGTAAGTCTCTTTCTCTCTTCTTCTCTTTCAATTTCCCCAAGTGCAATTGCATATAGATGTAAAATAGAGAAATGGGTTTTGTGGTTTAGGCAAAAGGGTTACTTTCTGAGTTTAATTATTATCCAAAACTATTTGCTGATATCAGATTTTGAAATTTGTATGTTGCATAGCAATTTTTCCTTTCTACTTATAGGGAGGCCTATTGCTAACTTTCTTGTTTCAATTGGGTAGTCAACGCTAGGCAATGAAGTTGGTTGCGCAGATTTTGTGCAGATTTAGCATTTTTTAAGATCCAATGTTCCATGGAATTTTTTTTTTTTTTAATTGAAGTGAAAGAAGAGGGTGGAACTAGACGAGACCAATATTGGTAATTGATTAAGATGGAGACCCATATGAATATAATCGGTGTTGGGACTTTTGAAGAACTGACTTTTAATTACTATGTCCACTTGGGTAAGGATAAGAAATGGCATAAGATGTTTGTACAGAAATAGATGAACTTATAAAGAGGAAGTGTTCTCAACACTACGCACTTGTTTAATGGTGAACACTATCAATATCTGCTATTTGTTTGACACGAACCAAATTAGGATTCTAGTGCCTGTGCTCTATTTGTACTAAACTCATTAGTGAAGAAGGGAGAGGCTTTGTTAAAGGTTTAATGGCTGATTCTAATTTCAATAAAAATAGTTGCAGAACTTTATAATTTTCTTAGTTTCCAATCCAGTGATGAAATGAGATCTTAATAAACAATGTATTGGAGTCTTTTATACGTGCTTTTCATAATATCTGGTCCTTTTCTTTTTCTGTTTTTCTTTTTGGCTTGTTGAATGTTATGAAAGATTCTCAGAAGCCTATGTAATAACGCTATTTCAGTGTAGATACAGCATTAAGAACCTAGAACCTAGCTGATCATAAAATGATACAACATGAAGAAGTTATTCCTGTATAGATAATTCACAAATTCTTTTTACCCTAGTAAATAATATGACTAATTCTAACAGACTCTTGATAAAGAAGAAAAGCAATAGTAGATAAGGCAAGCTCATGCCTAGGAAATAATTACCACTTTTATATTATATTAATCCTTTCTACATTAGCGTCTCCTGAATTCTAACGAACATGCACCTGTTGGTCTATGCTGCTTCTGGTTTTTCTTTAGGGTGCCAACCTTGTCAAATGGCTTGCCACTTTTTGTGTGAATTCAGTGACATTAGTAGAAATTGGTTTTTGCTCTAATTTGCATGTTTGTTGTGTTTTTACAGGTGAAATCTATGTGCTTGATAGACGGAAATGTTTGATTGTAGTTTTAAGTCGCAATACTTGGATGGCAAAAGAGAGAAGTTTGTGAGGTACCCAATTTAAAATTTGAAATGCACACACATACACACACACGTACATATATACAACATGGATAATGAAGCAATTATCTAAAACAAGGAGCAAAATTTAATGAAGCAAGTATCTAAAACAACAACGGTACTTCAGGTTTCTTTTGCCTAGGCATAATCACTCATAGCAGTAGGCTAGTAGCTGGCTACAACAAGGTGCTAATCATTTCTGTTTGTGTGGAGGGACATAAAGAATTGAAATGTTAAAATTTGATTTGTTGAAATTCAAAGGAAGGTGAAGGAAAAAAAGAGTGGATTCTTTGTCTCGTATATGGAGTTAAGGTTGAGAAGACTTTTGGCATGAAGAAGGTTCTGATTTCTCAAATGGAATAGTAGATATTCAGGTCATGGAGGTGTGTGCGTCAGTGCGCCTGTACGCGTGTTTATGTAAAAGAACAATGGTATTTTAGCTTCACTTTTTTTTTTTTTTTTTTTGCATAGGCATAATCATACCTAGCAGTATGCTAGTAGTTGGCCAGAACAAGGTGCTAATCATTTCCGTTTGTGTCGAGGAATATAAAGAATTGAAATTCTGTTTTGTTCAAATTCAAAGGGGTTCCTCTCCCTCTATCTCACCCCCGGTAAGGTATGGTTGGATTTTTTATTAACAGTGAAGTGGTTCATGGGCGTGAAACACGAACGAATCAGGGGGTTCGGGGGGATGTGCCACCGGAAACTAAATTGGAAATAAAAAGAAGAATAAACAAGCGAGTGAAGTGATTCACGGATGTGAATCACGAACGAATAAGAACTATCAAGAGGAAGGGGAGGGGGTTCGGGGGCCAATGAAAAAAGTTGGATTTTTTGTCTCTTGCATGGAGTTAAGGTTGAGGGACTTTTGGCATGAAGAAGGTTCTGATTTCTCAAATGGAATGGTAGATATTTGGGGCGTGGAGGTGATATGTATTGCTCTTTTTTTCCAATATGGAATTACTGCAAGATGGGCCAATTCCAAATGGTAGTAAAAGCAAAGTATTAGTTCATATGAAATTTTTTTTTTTTCCCTTAAAAAGGCATCACCTCTTCAACCGGAAAGACAAAGGTGTCACCCTGGTAATTTTGGAGTTAGGAGGATTTGTAATAAATGTTTTAGATCTATAATATACCTTTCTATTTCAAATCTTGAGCAAGAAAGGACCTATTTTCATAATACAGCTTTAAGTAGTTACAATACTGAGGAAATTTGCTCAGAAATACAGGTTATTGAAATACTTGAAGAAGTCATAAACTTTAACTTATGTGAACTACGACAGCTTGGAATTGGTTTTTGAACCGGCAAATCTGCTTAAACCTTAAGGATTATGTCTTATAACATTATGGGAACGATATTTTTGGGTATTACGGGATAAAGGGTGTCTAGTCCTTTTTTGTTTGTTTGTTTGTTTGCTCTTTTTTTTTTCCCCCTCTCTGATACAAACTTTATTTCCCAGATTGGATGACTTGGACTCTAGGTTATCCTCGCCATCTGATGCAGGGGGGAGAAAATGTGGATTTAATATTGAGGGAATAGGCGGTTCTCGTCATGCGAGGGATACATCATTTAAGAAAGGAATGAGAAAAGGGTCTGAAGGACTAAAGTCAATTGGTCGATCACTCCGATTTGGGGTTTCTCGTGCAGTGTTCCCCGAAGATCTTAAAGTATCAGACAAAAAGATATTTGATCCTCAAGACAAGTTTCTGCTGCTGTGGAATAGACTTTTTGTCGTATCATGTATTTTGGCTGTATTTGTGGATCCTTTGTTCTTTTATCTTCCAATTATAAATAGCTCAACAAATTGTCTTGGCATTGATAGAAACTTAGCAATAACAGCAACAACGCTGCGGACACTTGTCGATGCTTTCTATCTTATTCACATAGCTCTCCAATTCCGAACAGCTTATATTGCTCCATCATCTCGAGTTTTTGGACGAGGTGAACTTGTGATAGATCCTGCACAGATAGCTAAGCGATACTTGCGGTGGCATTTCATTATTGACTTCTTAGCTGTGCTACCCCTACCACAGGTTTAGAATGTGTTTCTTAATCTGTCTCTACACCCTTTATCCTCGTACTTATTCATTCCTATGACTCTTTAGTTTTTCATTTTGTTGTTCTTTTTGTATCTATTTTTGTTTTAGTTTATGTTGGCACAATACTTCCTTCGTAATTCATATTAGTTTAAATAATTCACCCCATGTGTTAGGGAGTTTCTGCGCTTATCAAGGTTGTTAGGCCAATTTCTTGTCTCTCTTTATTTTATTTTATTTCATGTTTGCACTCTTTGATGGATGTGTTCTTACATTTGTATATTGCAACTTTGTGAGGTTGTTGTCTAACCATTTGCAATTCTCTCATAGAAATTGCTTAGTTGGAATTCTTGACTACTGACGCCTTATTTATCTCTATCTCTCTCCCTTACTCGATTTTTGCAGATTGTGGTTTGGAGATTTCTTCAGAGATCCAATGGGTCAGATGTGCTTGCTACAAAACAAGCATTGTTTTTCATTGTCTTGCTTCAGTATGTTCCAAGACTGCTTCGAGTGTTACCTTTAACTTCGGAACTCAAAAGAACAGCAGGTGTCTTTGCTGAAACTGCGTGGGCAGGTGCTGCGTACTATCTGCTGTTGTACATGCTCGCTAGCCATGTAAGTGGCTATTTGGCTTGGTTACCTTTCTTTTTCCATCTGAATTGTATATATTGTTTGATTGGTCGCTTGCTCAATTGGTCCTTTTTGCCTCTCTTGGTTTCTTACCTTTTGGGCAGAAATTTCAACTGAAGTGCCTCGAATAGTCATATATTGGAGATAACTTTTCTTGGCTAGTCTCATGTTACTGAAATTTCTTATATATTTATGACATAATCATGGATTATTCAATCATCATAATTTTTTTTTCCCGAGGGATCATGATAATGTTTCGAGAACCTATAAAGCTGTTGCATCAAGTTTCATATCAGCTGCAGTGTACGAGAGAGTCGAAGAATGAAAGTCTTGTCTTTTCATACCTTTCCTTTAGCATGTTTAATTTTTCTCCGCTTAAAATATTTGATATTGTGGAAGAGTCTTGCAGATAGTTGGGGCCTTTTGGTATTTATTAGCTGTGGAACGCAACGATACATGCTGGCAGAGGACCTGCAAGGGGCAGCTTGGATGTGATACAAATTACTTGTATTGTGGCAATCAACGCATGGCAGGTTATGATGATTGGTTCAAAGACGGAAATTCTACTCTCAAGACGAAGTGCTCAGCAAAAGGAGATGATACAGAATTTGATTTTGGAATCTACAAAAATGCTTTGTCATCTGGGATTGTTTCATCGAAGAAGTTTATTTCTAAATACTGTTACTGCCTGTGGTGGGGACTGCAAAATTTAAGGTAATATGTTTTAATGGTGATTTTCAGTGTAAAGTTTTTCTTACATTCTATAAATAATAATAAATAAATAGAAGTGTTTCTAGCATGTTTATGTGGCTTGTTCTGGTGGTGCCGCGTGTTTACTAATCAGGAATTGAATGAATAGGACATAGATTCCAACAAAAAAAAAAAGAATTAAATTCTACGAAATTAAATTCCAAAACTCCATTAATGTGTTTACTAATTATTCGGGAATCAAGTTACAAGAGGAATTAAATTCCTATTATATTGTTTACTTTGCTAAAGAATTTGAAGGAATCAAAATAAATGAAGCGTGGTCACAAAAGTACCCTTATGTAGAGTAAATAACTAAATTTCAGGAAGGATACATTTGGTAAATACTGGTTAGTTGGTCCTTATTTTTGGGGAAAGGAATTCAATTTTGTGGTAGGAAATGAGAGATAAGTTCCCCCTTATCAAGTTGCCAACCTCATTTAATTTCCAAATAGAAAAGTAAACACTGGAATTTTATTCCAGATGTAGTACAGGATTAAACTTTCTTGGAAGAGAAATAAAAAAAATTACAGTTGAACAAATTAGGCCTAAAAAATAAAAAACCTCGTGACAAAATTACTCCTTATAATGCACTAGAGAATAAATTAGAAACTGAGTTTAGCAAAAACGTTATGTAAGGCACAAATACTGTGGAAGATTATTTTGTCAACATCTGAAAGGGAAGATCAGCGGCTGGAAAAACTATCATCTATGTCTTCGTCAAAACTTATAGGGTTTCATAAGGTTTCAAGGAGCATTATTGCAGAATACTCATTGTTGTGCTGTTAATGGAACAAGTCCATACATTTCTTTTGTCCATTGTTTGTTTATAGAGTTGAACCGGTGCTAAATAGTGACAAGTCAATTCCATTTCTGTACAGTACACTTGGACAGGGGCTTCAGACCAGCACATATCCTGGAGACGAACTGGTGCTAAATAGTGACAAGTCAATTCCAATTGCTGTACAGTACACTTGGACAGGGGCTTCAGACCAGCACATATCCTGGAGAAGTTATATTTTCCATTGCACTGGCTATATTTGGACTCATCCTCTTTGCTCTTCTCATTGGCAATATGCAGGTATGTTGGAACTACTTGGTTGTATCTGTTATCTATATATTTCACAGGTAGTAGATTTATTATATTTAATAGTATAATACTTGTTTAGATAGTCTTGCGTTGTTATCTCACTTCCCCCCCCCACAGTTAGTACTACGTTAGTGATTTTGTGCTTTTTATTTGGAATTGGTACTTATGGAATGCAATGCGAGGAAATATCATTTGATCATGGTACTGACATTTGGGTGTTTTATCCTCAGACATATCTGCAGTCCCTTACCATACGGCTTGAGGAAATGAGAATCAAAAGGCGTGATTCAGAACAGTGGATGCATCATCGGTTGCTTCCCCAAGAGCTCAGGGAGCGGGTTAGGCGATATGACCAATACAAATGGTTGGAAACACGTGGAGTTGATGAAGAAAGTCTTGTTCAAAGTCTGCCTAAGGATCTAAGAAGAGATATCAAGCGCCACCTTTGTATTGCTTTAGTGAGGAGGGTATGGGTTTTAAGCTTTGTTACCTTCTTTGTATACCGTAGTTTTACGAATGTGATTCATAACTTATCCATGTCCTTTAATTTATATAAAGGTGTTGCTTTTGATTTATAGGTTCCTCTCTTTGAAAATATGGACGAGAGGCTGCTTGACGCCATCTGTGAGCGATTGAAACCGTGTTTATTGACGGAGAGTACTTACATTGTTCGGGAAGGGGATCCAGTTGACGAGATGCTTTTCATTATTCGTGGCCGCCTCGAGAGTATAACTACTGACGGAGGGAGGAGTGGGTTCTTCAACCGCAGTTTACTCAAAGAAGGCGATTTTTGTGGTGAGGAGCTTCTGACCTGGGCACTGGATCCAAAATCTGGCTCTAATCTCCCGACATCAACTCGGACTGTGAAAGCTTTGACAGAAGTAGAGGCTTTTGCCCTTATAGCCGAGGAGCTCAAATTTGTGGCTAGCCAGTTCCGGCGCCTCCACAGTAGACAGGTTCAACATACTTTCCGATTCTACTCCCAGCAATGGAGAACCTGGGCTGCTTGCTTCATCCAAGCAGCATGGCGCAGATATGCCAAGCGAAAGGCCATGGAGCAGGTTCGTCGTAAGGAGGAAGAAGAAGAAGCAGAAGGGGCAAGGGCCAATGCCAGTGGTGCTACATATAGTCTTGGCGCCACCTTCTTGGCTTCGAGGTTTGCTGCAAATGCTCTAAGGGGAGTTCATCGAAACCGGAATGCAAAGACTGCTAGGGAGTTGGTGAAACTTCAGAAGCCCCCTGAGCCCGATTTCACTGCTGAAGATGCAGATTGATATTGTAGTGTATAATGACACATTTTATATCCACTGATAGCTATTTGCTCAAAAGAACAAACAAGAAAGAATGTACTAATAACAATGTATTTGTTAGTATGGGTGCAAAATTATGTATTATACACGTACACGTTTCATTACTTGGTATTTGTGATTGTGAAGTTTGCTGAAAGCAATTCTAAAGATTGTGTTTTGTTGTAAATGATTTCACGTGAGCTTGCACTGAAAAATAGAGCAGATCCCATCTGGGCAATGGAACCTTTTGGACATGATTTTGAAAATTAGTCCTTGTGGAAATAGATTAGTCTAATGTAACTCTTTGCTTTAATTGTTAAAATTAATATAATGGAGGCAAATTTGTTGCTCTTATTTCGCTTTTACATTTTTGAACTTCGAAAATCGACACTTAGAACAACACAAAGAATTGGAAATAGTGAATGTTTTTCTTGGACTGGAAAATAATGTTTTGAACTTCCTTCAGAAAATGACTATTGCTGGTTTCTCAAAATAATTCCTATATTGTTGGATTTCAAAATAATTCCTATCCGTGGATATGACAAGATCCATGATAATTTTTTCTTTTCTCAGCCAAACGACCTTATTGCTGGTTTCTCAAAATAATTCCTATATTGTTGGATTTCAAAATAATTCCTATCCATGGATATGACAAGATCCATGATAATTTTTTCTTTTCTCAGCCAAACGACCAATTCTCACACACTCAAACCAGAAAAGCACGAGGCAATTGGAAGGAAATCAGAGAAAATCTACTAATCAACTTCAACACAGCTCTTACAAACCAAAATCAGCTAGAGAAAATTAAAACCGAAATGGATGGATCGGAGTATTCAAGGACTCTAGAGAACTTCTAACTCGGTGGTATTCGAGAGACCAACTCTCTTAAAGATTTCCCAAATCCTCACAAATCCCAACATAAACCCTCTATAGCTTTGAACCACCCTATTTATACTCGGGAGATTTATATTTTTATACTTTGTATTTTTGTTTTTTTAAAATTTATATTATCAGTTTTTTATCTCATTAAATGTATACCTTCAAATTAAATTTAATATACAAATTTATGCCTTATCTCAATTAATATTTGATTTTAACCTTCAAAATGACTAAAATATCCTTAAGAAAAAGGGAAAAAACACTAAAACTTTACAATATTATGATAATTAAAAATTAATAACAAAAAAATACTCATTTGAATGGTATTTTACATATTTCAGAGGTCAAAATTGTAAATTTAAAGTTTTGTTTTAGGTTTTTTTTTTTTTTTTTTTCTTTTTCTATGTTTTTATTTAAGGGTATTTGAAGTATTTTTAAAGTTAAAATCAAAGATTGACTGTGAAAGTGTATACATTTGTGTATTAAATCTAATTTAAATGTATACATTTGTGTATTAAATCTAATTTAAATGTATACATTTTGTGAAAATGTATACATTTGTGTATTAAATCTAATTTAAATGTGTACATTTAATAAGATTAAAAATTAAAATTATAATCTTTAAATAAACTCAAAACACAAAGTATAAAAAGGTAAACATTGCTTTGTACTCCTAAAAGACTGGTCAATAATAGAAACAACTAACAAAGCCACAAAACCAACTAACTAGCTATTAGGTCTCCAACAGTATGTCTGTCTGTATGTATGTGTATATGTTGTTTTTCGGTTCTATTATTATTTTTTTTAAACATGCAGGCTTTTAAAAAAAAATTGACTTCGTAAAATATTAACTACTAATAAATCAATAAAAAATTGAATTTTGACCTGAGCAAAAAACCTTAAACACGGATAAAATTTATAGTGTCGCATATTTGGCTCAAAACAAAGGGGAGAATTTTAGGAGAGAATTTTCAATATGTGGCAAATCTATACTTCGATCAAGTTGCATAAACTACCCCTCAACAAAAAAAAATAAATTAATTAAAAAAAACAAAAAGAAAAAGAACAATAAAAGCAATAATTGCCTTCTTTTCCTTTGCCCTTTAGAGAAATTCCAACTTCATCCCGTTTGAACTTTTCTTCACTTATAGCTTAGATCCTTAGTTCTAATAAACCGGAACACATTAAACATGCCTCATATTTGTGCACACAGTTTGGTCTTCAAGAATCTGTACCCTAACAAGACTGATCCTTCAAAGCATCTAGTATCAGAAACAAGGTCAATAAATGATTCCAACAATGGCAAAAGTTTCAAACTTTATGCATACAAAATACGAAAAAGGACACATTTTCATTCTAGCAGAGTTGAATTAGTCAGTAAGGAATGAAATGGAAAGAAGCAGCATTAGTTAGAGACAAAAATTCCATTTCCATTTTGATTTAAACATTAGAGACAGTAAGATTGCTTTAACAGTTTCAAACAAATGTTTCATACAGAACAGTAAAAAGGCTAAATAAGAAAAATGCACCAAAAAAAAAAAAAAACTAGAGCTGACAAAGAACATGTATTGAGAATTTGAGAATGCTAAGAATAAGAATTTCTATGGCCTCGAGATTCAGAACTGAACCCAATTGTTGTAAGCTCCGGGAGGACATTACATAATGTACCATCCCCAAGTGATTTTTGTGCTTCCTCGTGTAGAAACAAGTCTATAATTTCCTTTAGATTGCAATAAAATGACGGATCAGTCGATCTTCACCGACGAATAGATGAGCCTTGTGAACCAGAAGCACGCATAGAAACCGATTGTGCCGGTCAGCACAAAGAAAGCATAGGAGCCAATCAGCATGTAGCCGAAATACAAGGCTCCAGATACTGGCTTCTTGATGTCAAGCTTGGTGAAGAAATAGAATGCTGCGTAGAGGAAAAGGTAAAGCGCTGAGGACCCTGAAGTCAAATACGACCTCCACCACCAGAGATAGTCCTCACTGCACAACTGGAAGTAGCAGAGAACAATCGTGATCTCGGCGCAGGTGATGATGAGGATGATGAAGACAATGAATAGAAATCCAAATATGTAGTAGAACTGATGCAGCCATATTGAGGTGAGAATGAAAAAGAGCTCAATGAAGACAGCGCCAAATGGGAGTATGCCTCCAATTAGGATAGAGAAGACAGGATTCATGTACCAAGCCTGTTCTGGGATCTGTCGTGGGATCTTGTTTGTTTTCACTGGATCCTCGATTGCAGGCTTCTTAAAGCCGACATAGGCACCAACAAAGACAAGTGGAACAGAGATGCCGAACCACAAAATTACCAGAGCAAACATGGTTCCGAATGGGACTGCCCCAGATGACTTCTCACCCCAGATCAGAGCATTCAAAACAAAGAAAATGGCAAAGACAGTTGCAGGAAATGTGAAAGCTGTCTTCAGAGTGATTTTTTTCCATTCTGTTCCCTTGAACATTTTATAGAGGCGGACAGTAGCGTAACCAGCGAAAAGTCCCATAAAGACCCAGAGTAGGAGCATGGCTGTCATCAGCCCACCTCGGTTTGAGGGGGAGAGGAATCCAAGGGCAGCGAAGATCATGGTGACAAGAATCATTCCAAAGAATTGAACACCTGTCCCAACATATACACACAGTAAATCTGAGTTTACTGGAGGCCTGAAAACATCACCATGGACGAGTTTCCATCCCGTCTCTTCTTGGGCTTCTTCTTGAGTCTCAAGTTGGTTGTACTTAGAGATATCTCTGTAAAGCGTTCGCATCATGATCATAGCCACCATGCCGGAGAGGAAAAGGACAATCATCAAAGAATTAACAATTGAGAACCAGTGGATCTGATCATCAGCCATCAGAAGATAGGTATCCCAACGTGACGCCCACTTCACATCACTCTCCTAGAAGATTAAACAATAGATAAGGCAGTCAGAACTCAGAAAGAAAGAAGGTTAGGAAGCCCAATCAAAATGGAAATTGCGACGCATTTTCTAAACTTATATATATAAGTGTAGTTACTAACCTCAAAATCTACATCATATGTAAATACGATTTCCTTTTTATCCTCAACCTCCTGAGGCATTTCAGAATTCGTCACTTGCTTTCTTGCGTGAGGATCACATGTTGTTAACCGTTTGTTGTCACTCCACTTACCATCATAAGAATGCTTGATACTAGATTTGACAAAATATTTCACCATCATCATTACAGGAATAGACTACCACAAAGAGAAAAAAAAATTAGCATAAAGAAGCAAAGCATAAATTATAACCTGTACGGTTTGACCTCGAATCCTACAATCCTTGCTAATTCTGTAACTGGATCTTTGTGATACTTGACTTTAAATGCCAAGTGATTGTGGATAAAATGCTTTTCCTCCTTGCTCTGTGATAAATTATAATTATAATTATAAGAAACGAACGACCCAACTTGCTAGGAGAACAATGCAAAAAGGAAAGACAAAGAAAGACTAGTAACCAGTAACAAATGCCTCCACCTACCCCTGCATATTGTCCCCTAAGACCAACATGAAACCCATGTTGATACACAATGGAAGAATCCAAATCAGTCCTTCGAATGGGAACAACAAGAGGAAGATTATCCAGAATCCTGTCATGTATAGCAACGGTCATCAGAAATACACGCAACACCCCAGTAATTGACCTGAAATTATATATATGCATATGTATTTAGAGTTAAGAGTCTCACAAGTTCGCTCGGTACTCATCATCTATTTTTTCCTTCAATTCCTTGGCAGTTTTTGCATTAAGGGTTATATGACACAGAACCTTGCACATCTCGGGTTCTCTCATTTTAAACTGCAGCAACAATTAAATTGTTTCAGTTCATAAACAACATACATTAAGGAAAACATAACAGCAGAAAAATTCATCCGAAAAGTCTAAAGGACCTCATAAGGAGAGTTCTCAATGCGATCACCACGAAGGACTTCCCCCAGATTCTCTGCACTGTCGACTATGTGCCCTGGTCGACAGTACGGGAGGGAATAGTATGAGTAAGGCAGCTGTGTTTTTGTAGATGTCAGTTTGTTTACTTTCACCTTCAGCAGATCCCCCTGCAATTGATCAAGACAAAACTTTTAATGCTGCACGTTAATAATCTTAGCAGGAAAACTCATACACATTCCAATTACATAAACATCAACTGAAACTCCAAAAACTCTCCAAGTTAGCCAAAGATTTGGGTAAGGGAACAATACCCATGATTCTGAAGTCCATGCGAAACATCAAATCTCCAAAATTTCATAAGTTGAATACAACATATATATATATATATATATGTGTGTGTGTGTGTGTGTGTGTGTGTGTATGCATGCATGTATGTGCGTATAACTATAAACAAACAAGTTCGGTGTAGTGTTCATACATAGATATAGATATTAGATATAAAAACAAATTCTAGGCCGTTTTAAGAATCCAAAACACTAATCTTTAGCCAAAAATTCACATCCAAAAACAACAACACATATCAATCGATTCCAATCTATCAAAAGCGCAAATTCAGAAACCAATTCATAGATCTCAATCACCCGTGTCAAACAATCGCATCAACACACAAAGATTATCACAAAATACGAAAATCACCACCACCACCGACACTCCGCAAACAAAGCGGATCTGGATTGCACTAAGCAACACACCCCAAAATCGACAAAGATCTAACCCTAAATTCCACTATGCTCGCACAAACGCAGACATTTACACGCAAATACACACATTTATATACACGAATAAGCATATGCATGCATGAATGTATACAAATGCAAAGGAACTGAGCCGACCTTCATGAAATCCTGAGGGGCGACGCCGGGGAGATAGAAGCAGCGGACATGGAAGAAGAGGATGAGAGAGAAACAGATCCATAGCTCAAGAGCGAGAGCTGCTCTCGCCATGGCTTCGTTCGCACAGAGAGAGATCTAGATCTCAACAGCGCCTTCCCTTCACTTTCTCTCTCTAAAATTCTCTCTTTCTCTCTCTAGAACAGTCTCTCTGTGTGATTTTGGTGTTGCTCACTTTCTCTCTCTAAAATTCTCTCTTTCTCTCTCTAGAACCGTCTCTCTGTGTGATTTTGGTGTTGCTCACTTTCTCTCTCTAAAATTCTCTCTTTCTCTCTCTAGAACCGTCTCTCTGTGTGATTTTGGTGTTGCTGGGAGTCTCAAAAATGAGGTGAGTTTTTCTTTAAAAACACGAGAGAAGAACGAGAGAGCTCTTTCTCAACCGAAAAAAATGTGGATTTGGAAATTTACAATTCAGTGTACATTGAAAGTATAGCCCGTTAATGACCGTCCGATCTACTAGAAGCAGATCGGACCGTCTGTTGTTTGACGGGGAATATTATTTTATGATTGCGTGAGGACAAAATGGTCATTTGGAAATCACTTTTATTTTGCTATTCGACCCTAATCAAAATTTCTCAATCTCGTAAACACGTAAAGTAAACCGACCCTAATATTAAAAAATTATTTAACAACTTACAAGAAATATAATTATTTTTTAAGTCATTGTCACGTAAAAATTAAATAATTTATATAATTATTAAGAAACTTTCCTGTAACATTTTAAAATTTAAACTACCGACTTGTCTCTGTTTTTTAAGTAGATCTCTATCACAATATATTGTTCTGTAATTTTTTATTTTTATGATCAGAAATATGTCTTATTAATAAGACGTCTTATTATAAAAAGACTCTAATAATTAATTAATTAATTATTATTATTATTATTATTATTATTATAATATGAAGATCTTTACGTTAAGACTTAAAAATATAAAATACTGGTAGGTTTTCATTTCTATTCGTTAAATTTATAAAAAATTGTCTATTTTACCAATTTTTTTTGTTTTGATGTAATTTTAATCGAATTAAATGGTCTAAAAATGTACTATTTATAGGGGACTCATATTGTAAAAGAAACCTCATTGTAGGACCGTTTGGTTTATGTATTTAGAATTATGATTCAGAATCATTCTTATTTTATGTGTATTTTCTGTGAGAGAAAATACTATAGAGAATCATGATTCATGATTCAGAATCAATGACGAATATAAGAAACAAACATGTTATTTTATGTCTAATTTTAGTGTTTCAAACTAATTAATCATATCATATCATATCATATTGTGTAAAATATTAGACTTGCTTTTTAATTGTGCTTATCATGATGATATGATATGATTTGATTTGATTTTACATACTATTTAGAACACCAAAAATTTAATAAAAAATCTGGATCTTTTTTTCATGTGATAGTAGTTTAATAATTATTATAACTATTAATGATTATTGTTGTTATTCTGCATGCTATTGTGGTATTATTAAAACGATTTGGCAATTAAAACATAATAATAATAATAATAAATGAAAGAAATATCTGTTATTAGTGTTTTATGAAAAACTGCCTCCTATATCAATTATATTTTTCGTCTTGTTGATAATAAAATATTTTAGCGTGACATGAAAGAATACTCTATTCATACTACATGTTTTAAATTGTCAATTTTTTATTTAATTTTGTTATGTTTATGTACTGGTTAATTAATGAATTTGTACTTTATAAACTGCTTGGAATACTCTTGTGTTTCTCTATTGAGATCTTATTATTTAAAGCATTTGATTTATTTAGAGTTATGATTGATATTTTGTTGATCAAGATAAAATTTGTTCTTGAGTTTATCGGCTGTATTTTTGAGTTATGACAATTTGAGTGTAGATTTTGAGTTAAAATTGAGTTATAATTTGTGTTGAAGTTATAATTTGAGTTTGTATTTGGTTGTGCACATTTGAGTTATGGTTTGAGATGAGAATCTTTTGAAGTTTGTGTTTGGGTGGGTCAAAATTTGAATTTGTATTTAGATAGTATTTTAATAAAAACTCAATGATGATGAAAAATTTTAATACGGTATATATGTGGGATTTTATTTGTCTCTTCGTTGTGAGGGCATAAAAGAAGAATCGTCTCAATTTGAATTAAAACGAAAAAGTTATAACATCTTTAAGAAAAGAAAAAATATTGTTTATTACCTTAAGTTTGAGTTTAGGAACTTGAGTTGCAAGGAAAACTTGAACTCAGATTTTAACCCCAAATTAAAGTTAAAATTCAAGTTAAAACTCAAGTTTAAACTCAAATTTTACAAAAGAATCTGAATTTGAATAAAGTTGTAATTTAAGTTCAAACTTTTTTTGAATTTGGGTGCAAACGAACAAGTCTTTGGGCTTGTTCTTTTGAGTGAAAAACTCAAAAAAAAAAACAACTCGAGTTACAACTTTATTCGAGTTCATGTTCTTTTAAGTTTAAACTCGAGTTTAAACTCGAGTTCAAACTCGAGTTTAGGACTAAAATTTGAGTTCAAGTTTCCCCTTCAACTCGAGTTTAGAAACTCGAACTTAAATTAATAAACAATATTTTTTCTATTCTTCAAATGCTATAACTTTTTCGTTTTAATTCTGATTGAGATGATTTTTTTTCTATGCGTTGACAACGAAAAGACGAATAAAACCCGACCCATATACCATATTAAAATTTTTCATCAGCATTGAGTTTTTATTAAAATACTATCTAAATACAAATTTAAATTTTGACTCACTCAAACACAAACTCAAAAAGATTCTTATCTCAAACTATAACTTAAGAGCCCGTTTAATTTGTTGATTCGAGTTTTTAATTCGAGTTAAGATGTGATGTTATGTGAGAGCTTTTTACTGTAGTAAAAAAGTTAGATGTGACTGTTTCTGAGAGCTTTTTACTGTAGCAAAACTCGAATTCTAAACTCGAATTGGCGAAGTGAACGGGGCTTATGTACACAACCAAACACAAACTCAAGTTATAACTCAAATTCAACTAAAGAATTATACTCAAGTTAAACTCCAAAAGAAGAAACCCTTTAGTTTTTGAAAAGTTGAATTTGAGGTGCATAATTCAGATCTGATAAAGAAATCTGGAAGTTGCCCTTTTTTATTGTGCAGGTCAAAAGAGTTTGCCTCACCCCGGACGGATATTTGATTTATTATTAGTAAGTCCATGCTTTCATGATCGGTTTAAACACACATTTAAGAAAAGTCCTGTTCTTGATCACGTTTGATAGTTAAAAGTATATCGGGTATGTTCAATTATTGATCGATTCTTCAGATATGCAGGTGTAAATTTGGAAACTTTTGTTTTAACGTCTGGTTAGATTGCCTTTGATTTCTTTTAGATTTCCTCTGTTTTAGAAGTTAACATTTGTTTAGACACTAATTTAATTTAACTTACCCGATTTTCACAATTAACTGTACTTCAAAAAAAATGTGGGGGGTGGAGATCCAAACTCCTCACTTTATGGTGGACTTAATGCTATGTTTAGTAAGATGGATAAAAAAGAGGAAGAAAAGAGAAGTGAAATACATAAGTAAAGGAAGCAAAATGATTTTTTCTCATGTTGTTTGGTAGAAGTGAAAGAAAAGTGAAAAGAAAATATTAAATCTAAGGCATTTTACAATAATATTCCAATACAAATAAAAATATGATGAATGGTAAAAGTTAAAATTATTGTTTTACACCTGATTTGTTTGTCTAATTTTGTTCCTCCTCTTTTCTTCCCAAAGTTGGAAGGATTAAAAATTAGTGGACCCTATGGATTTTTATTTTTCTTCATTCTTCATTTCCTCTCTACCAAACAACTTAAAATTCCATTTTTCTCTCTAAAATCCTTCCTCTATTTTATTTTCTATATTTTTTTCACCTTACCAAACACACTGTAAGTGTTAAATTACCACTAATCTATGCTCGCAACCGTATATAGTTAACTATACTTTAAGTTGGTCATTTTTTGAAATTTTTTATGCTTGCAAGTTTTTTTTTTTTTTTTTTTTTTTTTTTTTTTTTTTTTTTTTTTTTTTTTACTGCGACTGCAAATTTATGTTTAATAAGGATTGATACTAAGATTATAGAAATCTGACTTTCCTTCTCAACAATACATGTGTTTAATTTGACTTATCCAATTTTCATAATCAACTAGATTTTAAATTAGTTATTTTTGGAATTTTTTATGCTTTAAATTGTGTTCAATAAGGATAGACATGACTTAGATCAAAGAAATCTGAGTTTCATTTTTTCAACAATGGATTTTGTGTAGATTTTGCTCGTTTCTCAGAACTGTCAACGCTAACTAGGGATCTGTTTAGACAAACGAAATCAAATGCATCAAAGAATCCATGTCTGAAGATTTCAAAGAAGAAGCAACATATTTTGAGTGATTGATGCGGATTTGAAGCCCACTTTCGGCAGCATATTCGAAGAATACCTGCACTATAAATAGACCCTTAGGCATAAGCAGTAAACTCGGAGTGCTTTGTGTGATTGTTTATTCTTAGGGCGTTTTCCTTATTGATATGATATTATGATATTTTTGTGTTATATCATTGGATGAATACAAGTTGATCAATATGTTGATGCCTTTGCAATTGGCCAGTAATTTGTGCTCTTTAATATTTTCAATTTGCATTTTTTGGGTCGTGTGTCATGTCCTAATTAATTACCAAAATGATTTCGTTAATTTTGAAAAACTAAGTAATGAATGGTTGATCTAATGCGAAAAGGCGTTATGATTGGTGCTGCATCATCTCATCTATGATTAAAACATAAAAAAGAAAATTTATCTAGAAAAAAATTAATCAAAAAAGAAAGAAAGAAAAGAGGAACATCATGCGACCTATTGCTAATCAAGTAAGAATGATAAGTGAGGAATCAATACTCATTTCCTTTTCTAATAAAGAGGACGGAAAAATGGGGAATAACTTCTTTGTGCCCTTTTACCTTTCTCGGGAGACCTCTTATTAAATATACAAAATTAAGTCCAAGTTTTTAGCTTGACATTTTTTACCCAAAAGAATTGGAAAGGCGCAAAAAGACACTAATAAGAACTTAAATAAACAAAATAGAATAAATAGAATCACAAGTTAGATTAGTATACCCCTTTGAATCCCTTAAAAAATACCCCTTTATAGATATGTCAATTGGACCTAGCTATCCATTGAGCACGACGGCACGACACGAAAAATTTTAAGCCAAACACAGTATGACACGAGATTATTATGGGTTGGGCTAAGCACAACACAACGTGGTGAACTGTACCGGGCTCATAGTTTTAAGCACATAGATCTACCACGACACAACATGATGACAAGCACGAGCACAACACGAAGAGGACCTGGCTTATTAAGCACGATAGGCCGACATGATGTAACTTTTCATTTTTATTATAGAATTTTTATGTTATTGTTGTTACATATTTTTCAATAATTAAAAATTTTATGTATCCACAAAAATAGAATTAGTTCATTTGACCTTAAAAAATTAAAATGATTTATATTAATTTTCTCAAGTTAACTAAATTAAATGTGATTGAATATAATCTCATGCCTTAATACAAAATGTATTTGTTGCTTATATTAAGTATATTTGACAATTGAAATTCTCAAACTTTAACTCAACGGCTCTCTTTTTTAATTGCTTGCTTATGTGTGATTCTTATAATCAGTAATTTAAATAATTTATGTAGTATTGGATTTGTAATCCCTTTATATTAATTATTCATTGTGCTAAACATGATAAAAGCACGAACATGGCACCACACAAACACAAATGTGTTTGGACTCATGAGCCAGGTGGGGTCTATGATTTTAAATCTTAGATTGGCACAAACACGACATGAAATTTTAGTGTGCCAAGCCGAGCATGGCACAAAAAAGAAAAAAAAAAGTTGGATTAAAATACCCTTTTAAATCCTTTAAAAAATCCCCCTTTCAAAAAAAATGGATTAAACTATACAAAGAAACACAAAGAATGCCGTCCTTGCAAGCCACATACTTGAGGGTCAATAAAGATGCATATTTTTCATTTCATTTTCTTCAATTCTTTTTTATCTTTATTAAACAAATTTGAACAAATGCGTATTTTTGTTCAATTTCATGCTAAACCCAAAGCTTATGTGCCAAGTAACTTGTTTACATAAAGATTCACTTTGCCTTATTACAAGTACATTATACCTCACAAGAAGTTCTTTCTATGTACAGTTGGTATCAATACAATATCAAGTTGCTTTCCCAAGGAGTTTGATAGGTGGTGGAATTTGCGGTTCTACGCAAACGAGTATACCTAATCTTAGCTTTGCTTAAATCGTACAATATGACAGTCAAACCATGATAAAGCCTAATTAACCAAAACTAATCAAACCCCAACCCAATCTTGTAACTGCGAAGAAATCTGTATCAAAAATTAGCAGTAAACACTAATTACATTTTGACGCATCATGAATTGCTAAAGTATTGTCAGTATTTAATTTCAATTGATCATGCAGTCAAGTTGTTAAAGTTGTATGACATTACAAATAAATAAAGAGGGCAATTAATAAGATTGAAAAATAAGGACACTAGATCTAGACCTGTAAAAAAAGATCCTAGATTTATCTGGTACAAAGTAATTAAATAGTCCTATTTCAATAATTGTGGTTAAAAAGGTACAAAGATTTTTTTAAAAAACGGTAATGAAATATATTTATTATTACAGAGCCCATTAAAAGGATATGATACAAGGCAACACCGACGAAAAGATATTGGGTCCGTTTACTTCGTTGATTTGAGTTGAGATGTAATTTTATATGAGAGCTTTTTATTGTAGCAAAAAAGTTAGATGTGACTGTTGCTGAGAACTTTTTACTGTAACAAAACTCAAATTCTAAACTCGAATCGGTGAAGTGAATGGAGCATTAAAACAAGGACAGTATAAACAAATAAATGATGGGTTGTTTTTCAACCCAGTGGGCACAACCCATAATATTTGAAGCCCACGTTCTTTTATTTTCTTGAATCGTTAGCAGTGAGATGGCTTGAAGAAGCAGAAGACTTCTCTAAAGAAAGCTGTTCTGAAAGAAAGAGAAGGAAGAAAGAAAAAGAAGAAAAAAGAAGATTGCTGAAGGAAAGAGGCGGTGCCTCAAAAAGCATATGGGAGCTCTATAAATAGAGCTCCCCTCCTCAGTTTAAATATCATCCTAAGTTTTTTGAGTTCTCACGGATCAAAGCTTTCCAGCAGCAAAAGAAAAAAAAAAGGCCGTTGAGAGCGAGTTTTTGTGTGTCTACAAAAGTGTTTTCTTTATAGAGAGATTGGGTATGTGAGTATGAGAGAAATAGTGAGGATTCAACACTATGAGTGTGAGAGAATTTTATTGAGAGTATTCCCAAAGTTATTGCTAAAACTTGAGAGATTGTTGTATACCCATTATTGTTATAGTAGAAGTTATTACCGTGATTTTTCCGTTTCAAATTGAAAGGTTTTCCACGAGATTAAATTCTTAGTGTCCATTTTATTTTTCTTTATAAATTAGATCTTGAAGGGGAATTGGAATTTATCCATATTCTTAACAACTAGTATCAGAGCGCCAGGATCAGAGCCTTGGGAGAGCAAAATTGTGTGCAATTACTGTAAAATTACTGTTCATAAATAGTGAAGTTACTATAGCAGAGGCGGACATTGCAGATACATATCCTGTAGTAGATACGATTCTTGTAGTAGATACGGTTATTGTGGCAAAATACGGCTATTGTAGCAACATGATGGATCAGAAGATCGAGATCGAGAAGTTCAGTGGCAAGAAACAATTTTTCCCTCTGGCAGAGGAGAATGAAGTATATAGTTATTCAACAAACGGTTCATAAGACTCTATTAGGCAAAGAGAATAAGCCAAGTACGGTCAAGGACAAAGATGGACGAGATTGTGGCTAGCACAATTTATCTAAATCTCTCAGATACTATCATGCAGAATATCGAATCCAAGGCGTGCAAGATTGCCAAAGATACCTAAGAGACTTTAGAAAAATTGTACATGTCAAAGAATCTTTCCAACAAGTTCTACTTGTGGATCCAGCTGTACCAGATGCGGATGTCGAAAAATGTAGATATGCTGCTATTGGTTTTGAAAACAATTTTCAATGCAGAAGCGTGTATCTAACGGATCGTGTATAATAAAAAATTTCATAAAATTTTGAGATACTCGATAGATTACATTAATTTATGCACGAATAAATTAATTAAATTAATTTATTTACCTAGCAAACGATTAGATTAATAACTTGAGTTATTTGGCCACGAACGTTCTTCGCTCTAAGCTTGTTTAGAATACCCGAATCTTTCTGGTCAATTCCTTGAATCTACGAAGACGTGTATTTGAGCACACCTGAAATTAAATGGGATTCGCAAATAAACACTTAAATTTTCCACGATAACCAACACATGCACGACGTGAAATTTAGAAGAAAATTGTTCCTTTCCTCACTCTATAAAATTCGGTCACCTATGCTAGGGAGAGCAAAAATTGTGTTCTCTAATTTTTTGCAGTTTCCTATTTATAGAGTGGTAGTGAGACTCCCACTTTACCCTTAGTGTCTTGTAGGATTACAAGGATGACGCGAGAACTTATGGACTTATAATTTCGAGCTCTAATAAAATTAATAATTAATTAAACTCTTTTAATTAATTAATTAATTCCAAAAGTTACTCCACTATAAACTTAAAATTGCACTATAATAATTATAAACATAAATTACTTCTAAACTGTGAAATGTCCATTTGATATAGTCATTGCATATAAATCAATCCTCCATAAAAAATTCATAATTAGAGTTAGGTGAAATCTGTTAACCTCTCTAATTACTAAAAGTTACTCCACTATAAACTTAAAATTGCACTATCGTAATTATAAACATAAATTACTTCTAAACTGTGAAATGTCCATTTAATATAGTCATTGCATATAAATCAATCCTCCATAAAAAATTCATAATTAGAGTTAGGTGAAATCTGTTAACCTCTTTAATTACATATTTATCCTTGAGTACCATTGATTCTCTAATGGACAGTAATTCATAAAATAAATTTATAATAGAGCTCTTACTAGTCTAAGTACCGAATCAATCCTCAAAAAAATTATTTATCTATTTTTTTTCTTTCAAAAAGGAGTGGATTCCATCTCGTATAATAACATTCTCGGCTACCCACTTCATCATGTCTCTAAAATACAAGGAATAGAATTAAACATTTCAAAATTCGTATCGAATTAATCAAAAGACACAAATCTATAAATAAAAGTCTGCTAATAACTCAGGATTAAGATAATTCAATATATGACCATCGATAGACTCAATTAGAATTTCTATACTTAACGAAAATTATCAAAAATTCATATTGTGTCGGTGTTCTTGTACCACACAATCTCATTATGCGTAATACAATTATTCAATATATCGCTATATTAACAGTGCAGATAACGTCATTCCATTCTAAATGGGACTGACATGTTTGAGTAATGTTTTAATTAAAGATTCTAAACCTTAATTAAATTCATTACGAATATCGTTTTGATTATTATCCTTAAATATTATCCTCTCACATATAACACTTATATACAATATTTAAGACCACATAAATAATCATTGAATTTTCAGTGATATTCATAAAATATTCAACAATATATGCACATAAAATAATGAATAAACTCTTTTATTAAATAAATAATAAATATCATGTTACATCTTGTGCTTTTAGGACACTATTCCCAACAGCTGCAACATTTGAGCAACTTCAACAGCATGATCTCACAGTTATGAAAATTTGATGTGACGTTCAACGATGAAGAGAAAGTTGTACTCATCATGGCGACGCTCCCTTCATTGTATTATCATCTCATCACCACTCTTACTTATGGAAAGGATAAGTTAGAGTATAAAGTTATTGCAAAATCCTTGGTATCATTTGAAACAAGGCGCAAGGTGCGGATTCTCAAGCCCTTATTACGAAAAATAGGAGG
The DNA here is from genome assembly GCF_000414095.1 of Morus notabilis. Lineage (NCBI taxonomy): Eukaryota > Viridiplantae > Streptophyta > Magnoliopsida > Rosales > Moraceae > Morus > Morus notabilis. The sequence goes on from NW_010365731.1 coordinate 203,112, forward strand.
CAAAAGTCAAAACATGGGAGGGAGGAACAAGAACGACAAGTCTAGAAAAAGATCAAAATCCAAAAACAGAAATTATGGTTGTTATCATTGTGGGAAGCAAGGCCACATAAAGAAGAATTTTCAAATTTTGAAGCGAGAACTGTAGGAAACCAGTCAAGAGAAGAATGGTGGCGACAACAACACAACTACTGCAACAGCCGCAAAAGAAGAAGTAGCTGTAGTGCTTACTAATGAATGTTTACATAATGGAGATAACATGGCCGAGTGGGTGGTAGATTCAAGAGCTTCTTTGCATATCACTCCTAGTAGAGAGATGGTTACCACTTACAAAGCATGTGACTTTGGTAACTTAAAGATGGGAACTTCTACATGCTCGAAGATTGTCAGAATTGGAGATGTAAGTATTCAGACAAACGTTGGTTGCCAACTGATATTAAAAGATGTAAAGCATGTTCCAAATTTGCGGCTCAATCTGATCTCAGTAAACGCCTTAGACGAGCAAGGGTACGAGAGTCACTTTGGCAACAAGAAATGAAAATTCTGTAAAGGATCGATGATCGTCACGAGAGGAAAGCTTTGTTACACATTGTACAAGACCGCTGGGAAGGCTTGCGTGAACAAAGTAGATGTAGCAGTTAATGCTTCACCAAATCTATGGCATAAGCGGCTTGGCCATATGAGTGAAAAGGGACTGCAACTCCTCACAAAGAAAAAGTTTATTCCTTTGGAGAAAGGTACTTTGTCCAATCCTTGTGATTATTACTTATTTGAAAAGAAACGTAGTGTTTCACTTAAAAGTTCCCCTGTTAAAAGAAAAAGAGTAATAGAACGTGTATACTTTGATGTTTGTGGTCCCACAGAAGTTGAGTCTTTAGGAGGAGCCATATATTTTGTAACTTTCATAGATGATGTTTCTAAAAAAGTGGGTGTATTTGTTGAAAACAAAAGACCAGGTCTTTACAGTATTTAAACAGTTCCATGTCATGATAGAAATAGAAACAGGGAAGCATCTGAAAGGCCTTCGATCAGACAATGGAGGCGAATACACTTCCTATGAGTTTATGAATATCAGTGAAAATTCCATGATAATTTATATGACCTTAAATATTGTATATAAGTGTTATATGCGATAGGATTATATTTAAGGATAATAATTAAAACAACGTTCGTAATGAATTTAATTAAAACAATACTAATACGTGTCATTCTCATTTAAAATGGAACGGTGTTATCCGTACTGTTAATCTAGCGAGATATTGAATGAGTGTATTACGCATAATGAGATTATGTGAAATAAAGACACAGACACAATATGAATTTTTGATAATTTACGTTAAGTATAGAAATTCTAATTGAGTTTACCGATGGTTATATATAGAATGATCTTAATCTTGAGTTCTTAGCAGACTCTTATTTATGGATTTGTGTCTTTTGATTTATTCAGTACGGAATCTGAGATCTTAAATCCTATTCCTTGTATTTTAGAGACATGATAAAGTGAGTAGTCAAAAATGTTATTATACGAGATGGAATCCATTCATTCTTGAGAAAAAAGTAGATAAATAATTCTCTTGAGGGTTGATTCAGTACTTAGACTAGTAGGAGAGCTCTGATTCATGAATTTATTTTATGAATCACTGTCCATTAGAGAATCAATGGATCTCACGGATAAAGATGTAGTTAGACATGTTAACGGATTTCACCTAGCTCTAATTATTTATGGAGGATTGATCTATATGCAATGATTATGTCAAATAGACACTTCACAATTTAGAAGTAATTTATATCTATATTTACGAGAGTACAATTTCAAGTTTATAGTGGAGTAACTTTTGGAATTAATAGAATTAATTAATTAATTAAAGAGTTTAATTAATTATGAATTTTATTAGAGCTCAAAATTATAAGTCCATGAGTCCTCGCGTCGTCCTTGTAATTCTATAAAACACTAAGGGTAAAATGGGAATTTTAGAATTGTGAAATTATAAAATAAAATACTCAAGGATAATTAATCAAAAATTAATTATAAATTAAATAATTTGATTATTTAAATTTGAATTTTGAAACAACCTGTGAAGGTGTGAAGTGTGAATCCCTATGGGATTCAAATTGCTTGCTCTACAAAGTTATCCAATTAACTTATTTGATAAGTTGTCCAATTGGTTTAACTTTGACTTAAATTGAAATTTGAATTTAAGTTAAAATTAGACTATAAGATAAAATTTTATGCTATTCTTTATCTGCAAAATTGCGCCTACCACATGGAGGAATTTCCTTGTGGTGGCCGGCCCATTAAGATAAGGGAGAAGTGGATTTGTTTTAAAATCAAATTTAAAGTTGGAGATAATTAACAAGTTTTAGCTTGGAGATAAAGATTAGACTCATTCTGGGAGTCTGACTATTACTCTATAAAATAAGATATTGTAAAAAATTGTGAGACACAATTTTTGCTCTCTCCTAGCATAGTGACCGAATTTTTTATAGAGTGGGAAGAAAATTTTTCTCCAAAAATTTCACGTCCTGAATATGTTAGTGTTCGTGGAAACCTTAAGTGTTTATTCTCTAAACTCGTTTTGTTTTAGGTGTGCCCACACACACATCTTCATAGATTCAAAGAATTTACAAGGAAGATTCAGGTGTTCTAAACTAGCTTGGAGCAAGGAACGTTCAAGGTAAAAAAATTCAAGATATCGTCCTAATCGGTGGCTAGATAAATAAATTAATTTGATTAATTTAATCGTGCATAAATTAATACAATCTATAGAGTATCTCAAAGTTTTATGAAAATTTTTTATATATACAATCCGCTAAGCGTGTACGATCCGCTAAGCACACGCTTCCACATTCGAAATCGTTTCATAAACCAACAAGAGATTATTGCTCTAAACATGGGTTCTGACATGAGAAGATGGTACCTGGCACTCCTCGGCATAATGGTGTAGCAGAATGGATGAATCGCGCCATTATAGAGAGAGTCAAATGGATGTTGAGATCATCAAAGTTGTCGAAGCCTTTTTGGGGAGCAACTGTGCAAACTGCATTCTACTTAGTTAACAGACCAAGTAGAAAGAAAAACAGGGAAGCATCTGAAATGCCTTCGATTAGACAATGGAGGCGAATACACTTCTTATAAGTTTAGAGATTACTACTCTAAATATGAGATTCGACATAAGAAGACGGTACTTGGCACTCTTTCGCATAATGGTGTAGCAGAACGAATGAATCACACCATTATATAGAGAGTCAGATGCATGTTGAGATCATCGAAGCTGTTGAAGCCTTTCTGGGGAGCATCTATGCAGACCGCATGCTACTTGATCAAAAGGTCTCCATCAGTTCCTTTGAAGTTTGACATTCCAAAAAGAGTGTGGACCAGAAAAGATGTTTCCTACTCTCATCTGAAGGTATTTGGGTGCAAGAGGTTTGTGCACGTGCCAAAGGAACAAAGATCAAAACTTGATGACAAGGCACTTTCATGTATCTTCATTGGCTACGGAGATGAAGAGTTCAAGTACAGGTTTTAGGGTCCCGTAAAGAATAAGATTGTAAGGAGTAAAGGCGTAATCTTCCTTGAAGATCAGACAATTGAATATTCAGGCAAAGAAGAGACACAACATGAAAAAGGTGAAGTTGAGCTAATTCCTCCACAACAACAGTTACCAGATGGAAAAGAAATGTAAGAAGCAACTTACAATTTAGAATTGCCTCCTGATATGATGATGCTGAAGAAGATGTACCACTACAAAAGGATAATGATCAATGACAAGCAACCGCTCAGAAGGTAAACTAGAAATCGAATGTCGTCCAAAAGATACCTGCCGTCAAATTATGTCCTTATCGAAAGGGGGGAGCCAAAAAACTTCCAGGAAGTAATGGATCACAAAGACAAAGATAGGTGGATGGAGTCCATGTAGATGAGATGAATTCCCTCATAAAGAACAACACCTACAAGTTGGTGAAACTTCCGAAAGGCTGGAAAGCCTTGAGGAACAAATGGGTGTTCAGATAAAAAGATGATGGACATGGTAATCTGGTGACAAAGCTCAATTATTCATAAGGGCTTTGGACAAAAGAAAGGAATCAATTTTGATGAAATTTTCTCTTCGATGGTGAAAATGTCATCAATCAGAGTAATTTTAAGAGTAGCAACCAACCTAGATCTCAAGAATAAACAAATGGATGTGAAGACTATATTTCTTCATGGAGATTCAGAAGAAGAAATCTACATGCAGTAGCCTGAAGGTTTTGAGGTCAAGAGAAAAGAACATCTAGTCAGAAGGTTGAAAAAGAGCGTGTATGGTTTATAACAGGCTCCACGACAATGGTACAAGAAGTTCGATTCATTTATGATGGATCGAGAGTACAAGAGAACTGCAGGAGATTCTTGTGACTACATCAAGCATTTTCCTGCTGTCTACATTAAGCAATTTCCTGGTGAGAAATTTGTCATCCTGCTGTTATATGTTGATGACATGTTAATAATTAACCAGGATGCTAAAATGATCAATCGGCTGAAGAAAGAACTCTGGGGAATCTTCGACATGAAAGACTTAGGTCAGACCAAGCAAATTTTAAGAATGGAGATAATCTGAGATAAGAGGTCTTGAAGGCTATGGCTGTCACAAGAGAACTATGTTGAATAAATACTTGAAAGGTTCAACATGAAAGATGCAAAGACAGTTTCTTCACTCCTTGGTGGACAGTTCAAACTCACTAAGGCCTCGTTCTTTTCGCTGATTCGAGTTTATAGTTTGAGTTTTGCTACAGTAAAAAGCTCTAAAAAACAGTCACATCTAACTTTTTTGCTACAGTAAAAAGCTCTCACACAACATCACATCTCAACTCGAATTAACGAACCAAACGGGCCCTAAGAAAACGTGTCCTTCTTGATAAGAAGAAAAAAAGAAAATGTTGGTTATTCCTTACTCTTCAGCAGTTTGAAGTTTGATGTACGTGATGGTTTGTACAAGGCCTGATATTACTCATGCAGCAGGAGTTGTGAGCCATTTTTCTAGCAAATTCAGGCAAGGAGCATTGGGAAGATGTTAAGTGGATCTTCAGATATTTGAGGGGCATATATAAAATGTGTCTGAGCTTCGGGAAAGGAAAACTAGTCTTGGAAATATATGCAAACATGGCTAGTGATCTTAAAGGCAGAAAGACTACATCTGAGTACTAATTTACTTTTGCAGGAAGAGCTGTATCACTACTGTCCAAGCTGTAAAAATGTGTTGTTCTATCCATAACAAAAGCTGAGTATATAGTGCTTACAGAAGCGAGAAAAGAGATGTTGTGCATAAATAATTTTCTCCAAGATCTGGGTTTGAAGCAAGATGGGTATGTGATTCGTTGCGATAGTCAAAATGCAATTGATCTGAGCAAGAATGCCACCTACTACTATAGAACGAATCATATTGATGTCAGGTATCATTGGACTCGTGAAGCACTTGAGAGAAAGTTGTACCAAGTGCAGAATATTCATACTAAGAAAAATGCAGTAGATATGCTAACGAAGGTGATCCCTCGACACAAGCCTGAGTTGTGTTCCAAACTTGTCAGGTTGCGTATGAGTTGATGACTTACGGCTAGTTTTTCCCCTTATGGGTTGAAAAGGGGGAGAATTGATGGGTTCTTTTCCAACCCAATGGGCACAACCCACAATATTTGAAGCCCATGTTCTTTTATCTTCTTGAATTGGCAACAATGAGGTGGCTTGAAAATGCAGAGGACTTCTCTAGAGAAAGCTATGCCGAAAAAGGAGAATGAAGAAAGAAAAAGTAGAAAAAAGAAGATTGCAAAAGGAGAGAGGCAGTGCCTCAATACGCGTATGGCAACTCTATAAATAGAGCTCCCCTCCTCAATAGATATGCTAACGAAGGTGATCCCTCGACACAAGCCTGAGTTGTGTTCCAAACTTGTCAGGTTGTGTATGAGTTGATGACTTACGGCTAGTTTTTCCCCTTATGGGTTGAAAAGGGGGAGAATTGATGGGTTCTTTTCCAACCCAATGGGCACAACCCACAATATTTGAAGCCCATGTTCTTTTATCTTCTTGAATTGGCAACAATGAGGTGGCTTGAAAATGCAGAGGACTTCTCTAGAGAAAGCTATGCCGAAAAAGGAGAATGAAGAAAGAAAAAGTAGAAAAAAGAAGATTGCAAAAGGAGAGAGGCAGTGCCTCAATACGCGTATGGCAACTCTATAAATAGAGCTCCCCTCCTCAGTTCAAATATCATCCTGAGTTTTTTGAGTTCTCACAGATCAAAGCGTTCCAACAGCAAAAGAAAGAAAAAGAAAGGCTACTGATATAGAGTTTGTGTCCCTACAAAAGTGTTTTCTTTGTAGAGAGATTGGGTAGATAACCACAAAGGGTGAGTGTGAGAGAAATAGTGAGGATTCAACACTGGTGAGTGTGAGAGAATTTCGTTAAGAGTATTCCTCAAGTTATTGCTAAAACTTGAGAGATTGTTGTATACCTAATTTTGTTATAGTAGAAGTTATTGCCGTAGTTTTTTCCTTTTAAATTGAAAAGATTTTTACGAAATAAAATTCTTGGTGTCCATTTTCTTTTTCTATATAAATTAGATCCTAAAGGGGAATTGGAATTTTGTCCATATTCCCAACAGTAAAGGTCAAAGAAGATAAGGATTGGAAGTGGATGTGTACAACTTACTTTGAAGAAGAGAAGTGGTAGGTAAATAAACTTTATATGTGGATTAAGAGATAAGTATTAATTTGAGATATGTGGATTTTGTTATAAATATCAAAATGGAATCTATGTAAATTATGAGATACATTGGTACTGCAGGTTCGGTCTTTTACAAAATTTGGGAAAGTTGACATTACAAGGGAGACATTACCGAATTTTTGTTGCATATTATCTGCAATACAATTTTATGGCGTTTTAATAATTTATTCTTTCTAATTATACAGGAGAGTTCCAAGGTTGTACAAGTAATCCACCGATCTATCACAAAATCATGTGGGGTGGGTGGAGTGGAGGTGCGTTCTAAATCCATAGTAGAGCTATAAGTTTAAGTTTGGTTAAACGACCAGCTCGAATACCTCTTTTTTTTTTTTTTAAAAGTGCATGAAGAGCCCGTTTAGTTCGCTTGATTCAAGTTTTAATTTGAGTTGATATGTGATTTTATGTGAGAGCTTTTTACTGTAACAAAAAAATTAGATGTGATTGTTTGTGAGAATTTTTTACTGTAGTAAAATTTGAATTCTAAACTCGAATCAGCGAAATAAATAGGGCCTAAATTTTTACCTTTTAGTATTCACTACAACAAATATAATTATCAATAACTAACCAAAAACACTATTAAACACTACCAATAGCGTTTTGTGAAGTGATAGGACATCGGACGCTATTAAAAGTCCTACGAAAACATAGCATTCTGATAATGATATGAGAAACGCTATAAAATTGAGGTCTTATAGCGTTTTAAACATTTTATTTTTAACCTCTTACAACTATTTGGCATTGTTACGATACAAATCAATAACTTTTCTCCCTTGTTATGTTCATTCTCTTATAACTTTTTAAGTCAATCACCCCTTGTTATGTTCATACTCCTATAACTTTTTAAGTCAATCACGATCTATTTTACTAATAGTAAAAGTAATACATATTAACGTCATATCTACTTTTACCATATTAATATCCTTTTAAATTCATTAAAATAGATGGTGATTCTGAACAACATCTTACATCCAAATAGGAACATTCAAATTAAAACATAAAAACATTCAACGTATCAATTGTTATTAGTATTTACCAAGTTGGCAATAAGATCATGTCTACAACATAAGTCACACAATTTGTCCAGAACCTTAACATTCAAAACAAGTAAAGAAAACAAAGGAATAGCTAGAGATATCAAAGTATCCAACACGTCTAGCCAAATGAAATGGTTAAGTAAATAATCCATCTTCACAAAATGCTCCAACAAAATGGTTAAGTCATCTCCACCAACAAGGCAACTATTGACCACTCACAAAATTATTCCAATTAATTAATTAAAACATATAAATTGATTAACTAATGAAGCACAAATTAAGAAGATAAACACGTATAAAATACTACTCATTCAATAAGGCAATTGTATTTGAAGAGTCCAAAGCAACATATAATTTAGTACCAACAACAAAGCAAAAGCAAGACCTAATCCTAGATTGCAAAGAATAATTAACAATGCATATCATAATCATAGATTTGAAAACACAGAGAATAACTTTAGTAGAAAGGAGGAGAACCATAATTCTTCTTTGCATGCTTTTATTACAACCAAAAAGTGTCTAATAAGATTAAAAAAGTTACAATAATGTATTTAAACCAAAACATATGAATAATGTAAACACTTGATTTTGCAATAATAGATAAAGTATCTCTTTCAGCTCTAACATACTCTATTTGTGAATATTTCTCTTGTAAAAGAGACAAGTGGTCATCTCGTTTTGATAAAATAGAATATTTTGTCCTAATCATCCCAAGACCCATTGCTCTCATATGTTCATTCCGATGAGCGCCAAAGTGAAACTAGAATACCATTTAGCATCTCAATTTCATAGGCAGACAATGTTGGATCTTGTTATCTTTTTTCAAGATTTTCCTAAATATTAAACAACTAATCTTGATTAAAATATGCAGCAAATTTTTTTAAGAAAAAATTTATATATTAGCTCACGAGAATAAATAATTATTATGATAAAAATATACTCTTACAATGACTTCACCAACAGTTGAATTGATAGGTTCACCATTCTTCTTCTTATGTGCCTTTGTCCAAATAAACACTCTATTCTTTATCAGTCTTATTACATAGCTCTAACAACAAAATATGAGTTTCTATTAAATTAAGAACCTTACAGAAGCTAAAAGAAATAGAAAAAATAACCTTACAGAATTATTCTTTCATTAGCCGGTTCTTTAGGTTCAGATAAAACCAAAGCCATATGAGTGTATACTACAATACACGAACATGGTATTGCACAAAGTCCAAAGAAGTGCTTTATATAAGTGCTTCTATCAGCAGACATCTAACTTTTATTCATTTCAACCCAATTTCTATCACTTATATATCAAAGTCATGCCCAAACAAATCAATTATTTTCAAACCAAGAGTTGATAACTTAATCATATTGCATCGCTAATATTCTATCAGTAACATATCACGCTATTATTTGGATTTTGTTAAAACGACCAGGGCTAACTAAAAGAAATTAAGAAGTATATAAGAGTAGAAAAACTACCATGATCCAACAAATATAACATCTCAAGAACGAAGAAAATAATTTCAAAAACCCCAACAAAGAACAACATGAATCATGACAATTGAAAGCTCATAAGTAAGAGTAACAAAAACTTTTTAAAAAACAATAAAAAGACCATAGAAATCATGACAAAAAGAAAAATAATTTGTCATCAATTCAATCCACTTTTAAAAGTGACGTCCTAGATATTACAAAATAATAGCCCTTTTACCACCTCAAAAAGAAAAACAAGCCATGCTCATCCCAGATCCTATATATATGCATTGTGAAATAGCTATCAATGCAAAGCAGTAAAATAAATGCCCACAGTCTGGTTTTGGTCCTCAAGGCCTAATGTTAAGTAGAAGGGATTTTGGTAACATATTCTGTCATTGCAACCAATAAACTCTTTTAGACCTTTTTTTGACTTACAACACTAAACTCTCTTAGAAATTTTAACAAACACCTAGAAGATCAAGTCAGCCAAATCCACACAAAACATACATGAATTGCTAATTTTATCCAAAACAAAATTAACTACCATCATCAGAAACAATGAGAAATCATTTTTCACCTTCTATCAAGTCCTCAAATTCCAAATGAAGCTCACAGCAAAGATGATAAGCATACAGAGAGAAAGAGTACCGACGATGAAGAAACTTCAAATATCCTCGGGTTTGTCGGCAACGAATTGACACAATCTAGAAGCTTAGCTAAAAAACTCTTTGAATCTACATCATACAGCCTCAAGTCATAGTGAAGTAAAGAAATCTCTTCAAATAAATGTTTGACAGAAGCTAAGAAAGGGCTAAATGGACGTGCTCACCGAACTTCGAAACTTTGGAATCAACAACCAATCGGCGGTGGTAGCGACGAGAATCAGTGGCGGCGGCGACGAGAATCGGCGGTGGCGACAGCGACAACGAGAATCGGAGTCGGCGACAGTGATAATCGGAGTCGGCGATGGCGAGAATCAGCGGCGATTGCAATAAATCAACGGTTGAGGAAAGGGCTTTAACGAGATCTTCAACCAACGGTTTAACGAGAAAGAGAGATCTATAACGGGAGAGAGAAGGAGCGAGAGAGAGATCTAGAGCCAGAGAGAGAAGTAAATTTTCTGTTTGGCAGGAGAGAAAATAAGAGCGAGAAAATTTTGGGATTCTAAAAATGCTAGAATGAAATAGGAAAGATGGCTGTATTTTGTGTTTTGATGGTGGTGGGTGTGTTTTGAATTTTTACGGAGCCCACTCAATGAAACCGCCCAATTTTAATTTATATATATATATATATATATAACGTTTTTACCGAAACACTATAATTAACGGTTATTAAAAAGCTACTTTGTTGTAGTGATTGATTAATACCCTTTTAACTAGTATAATATTTGATTAAAAGGCTATTAATCAAGAGTCAAAAGTAAAAATTAAGATTCATGCAATTTAAAAGAGTATTTATCTTCTTTTCTCAAAAATAAAAAAATTAAAAATTCCTTATAAAATTCCGAGTTGGGTCGAAATTCCTATTCGGCCGAACGGGCCGAACTTCCATCCCTAATCCACAGTTTAACATTTGCAAGACACTAAGGCAATGAATTACTTTAGAAGTCATTTTACATTTAAATCTCCTAATTTCAAATTAACTGTTGGGCGTTGCACTGTTCAGATGAAGTCAGTTGAAGTACTCCACCTTTGCCTTCCGAACATGAAGACCGTGTCGAACAAGATTAAACACCCTCAGCACCTGTTCGGCGACCTCCCTGAGGAATTTCCCGACCAAATTAGATGAACACAAATGGTCTCGCAAATGCACTCACTGCCGAACACCACTAAGTGTATAACACCGCTAAGTGTACAGACATTACACCATTTGGGCCACATCTAAAGCAAAGTGATTTCCACCATTAGATGAATATGGTATGAGAATCCTTGATTTATGACACTTGTCACGCGGCCTGACAGAGCCGGGCCTGACAGAGCCGTACAACCGTACAAGTTGATCCCTAATAGGTTGTGGATAAAATCCGAGTCCAACAACAAACTATAAGTACCATCATAGTCATTTATTCAGGCAAGGACAATTTCTCCCTCCAACTCCTGTCATTCCATTTGTTGCTCCCTAATAGCTCGGTTGACTTGAGCGTCAGAGTGCCTTTAGTAGGCACCACACCGGTGTTCCCTTTACTCCAGAATACTTTCTTATTCCCGTGCAAGATAGGACACCTAAACCTGAGCGTTGACCGGAGCACCAACCAGGAGGTGGAGATTGGAGTCCGAACACTGTGCTTTCCAACATATGGGTGTTGAGTCATACCAAACATCAACATTAACAAACAATTTTTAGTTTTATGTAGAATGCACATTTAAGCTTAGACTCCACGAGTTCACGTGAGTACCTTAAAGTTTTTCAGATCTACTCATTAGACCGCTAAACAGAGATGGCAAAGTCAGGTAGAAGAAAAATATGTAAGAATGCCTTATTCTTAATCCTTAGATTTACTCACTCATAGGTTTTGGTGAGTTAAATAGTATAAAAGGTACGGCTTTAACTGTGACAGTCTTATCGCTCAAAAGAAGTCACAAGATAGCGGTTAAGTTTAGAGATTAAGAGCCGGTTTAGGGTTGTTGTGCTTTTAAAATAATTGTTATTCTTTTAGTAGAAATATTAGTTTTACTTAAAGTAAAAGCAAAATTTAAAAGCCACACATTCTAACTTATTAAAATAACTTAAAAAGTGCATTAATTTATGTACAAAGTGTTTTTGTGCACCTTTATCAATATTATAATTGCAACATTTATTGTGCAAAGTGCTTTTAGGAATTTCAAAACAATCCTAAACACACCCTAACTAAGTCCAACACTTGCAAGTACTAACAAGGAGAATCAACATCGTATGATGGATATGGAGGTAGAAATAACAAAATGAGCCGATCCAAAATCTACTTCAGCCACTTAACCTGCCCACATATCAACCTGGATTGTTTTTCTCAAGATGGGATGACCCGATAGAATTCTAATTGTGCTTATATGTTCACTATTTTTTTTTCCCAACTTTTCCCCTTTTTATCTTGATTTTGTTAATTTTTTAAACGAAAATGTTAATATGATCATTAAGTTATTAATTATGTATGGTATTTTAGGGTTTATTAAATGCCGTTCCTAAAAAAAAAAACATTAATTAGACACTAATTCTTAAAACATTAGTTGGTTAGAGGCAATGAAAATGGAAAAATATGAGGAGCAGGTAATGAATTTGTTAATTTCTTGTTTTTTTTTTTCCTTTTTTGTTTGAATTGAGTTTATTAAATTAATAGGTTTCTTAATGTAGAGGATAGATTCATTCTAGAATTTTGTATTACGTGTTTTTTTTAGGGTGCAAAATTTTTCTTTTTAAAGTTTGTTAAGTTAATGGATTTCTTAAAGTTTTTCTTGAATTCTCTAAAAAAAAAAAACCACAATGAACTAAACATATTTAGATTTAAAAATGCTACATATAAAACATAAACATATTTTAGGTCAAGCACTTCCATCTGGTTTAAATATTATTAAGGAAAAAAAATAAAAGAATAACAAAACTCATTACATTATATGGATTTGCTTCTCATTTTTCCTTCTTTATTGTCTCTAACCAACTAATGTTTTAGGAATTAGTGTCTAACTAATGTTTTTGGAGGGAAAGGTGTTCAATAAATCTCAAATATCATATATAATTAGTAATTTAATGGCCATATTAACATTTCTGTTTGAAAAATTGGAGACAAATCATAGTTTAAGGGTATGCATTTTAAAGTTTAGAGGACATGTTGACACAAGTGACAAAATTTAAAATGAATTCATAAGCATTTCCATTAAAAAAAAAAAAAGCTTGGCGGAATCTGACAATGGGAGAAAGTTGGAGTCAAGTCATAGTTTAGGAGGCACAACATGTACATTTTGAAGTTCAAAGAGCATGTTGACACAAGTAACAAAGTTTAGAAGAAATTTATAAAATTTTTCCTAATAATAATATAAAGTATTTATTCCCTTTATTAGCCATGGTCATGTCAATATTTCATTTTCTTCTGCCGCTTTAACTTTCTTTTTGTTGCAACCAAGCTGTGATTATCATCCATAACATCATCAAAGTGTTGCAAAGAAATGACACAATACCACAACATATATAAAAGCATAGGGATTTGAACATTTCCACTTCTGCTGTGCAAAAAAGTGAACAATTTCATCATCTTATAACACAAAATACAACAAAACTTGATTAAGAAAACATGAAAAGAAAAGAAAATCTTGACGGCATCCCATCCTGAATCAATAGAAAATACAGATTGTAAGCATTGATTTGCATAGTTTGATTGGACCGAGATTCAACTCCGAGGTTGTTCACGGGCATTCGCGCTATGAAACATATTTAAAACAAAATTAAGTTAGCAAAAACAACATATTCAACAAACCCTTTTGACATTTTTTTTTAAAGAAAAAAAGAAAATTCTTTTTGAAAATTGCAATAATATTGTGATGAATTTTAATATTAATGACTCCAATGTGGATCAATATTTCAATTGCATATAGGGTTTTATGACCATGATCATGACAAAAAAGAGTTTGTTTAACTATAAACTGAGTTACATATAGTTATACGCATTGAAATCAGAAAAATAATAATCCCATCATCCTATTAAGTGCAACAAGCGTAATTCCAGCGTAATTATGAACCACATTAAACGGAAAGAAAAAAGCATTCAAATTGTACAATAAGATTACTATCACTATACTCTATTAACAGAGAACTTTTCGAGCCACCAGAAAATCTATAACAAAACACCAATAGAATTAAAGAGTTAACAAACCCAACAGATCAAATCGACACCACTAGATCTCGCTGCTGCTACATTGGAAACGGAACAACACAAGCAAAACCTAAGAACCGAGCAGGGATTAACAGATATGGAAATTTACTGCAAAGAAGATCGAGGCAAGCAGGAATTTTCAAAACTCAGCCACATATCGTTCGTCTCGAGCTCCAGAGAGAGAATAGGCTTATTTGGTAACGTTTTCAAAATGATTTTTTTTTTAGTATAGAAGTGATAATGAGAATGTTTTGAGAATCATACTGAATTGATTCTGAAATTGTGTTTAGTTGGTTATTTAAGAGATTGCTTTGAGTATAATAAAAAAGTGAAATTGTGTTTGGTTATATTTATAAAATTTAGTTTTGAGTGCATATAATTCCCAGTTTACCTCTTTAATTTTAAAAACTCTCACTATAACCCTTGAATTTTAAATTGTTCTTACTTAAACCCTTTTGTTGCAATTTTTGTTAAAATCATAATGAAAAAAAGAGGTTTAGTGTTGCCTTGTCATTCTTATATGTTTGTTTCTAGCAGAAATTCAAACAGAAACACCACGCGATTACATTACTCACTTTTTTTCTATCAATTTTATCAGAAATTACAACACAAGGAGTTAAGTTGGAATAATTCAAAATTTAGATGATAAAGTGAGAGTTTTTAAAGTTCAATGGGCAAACTGGGACTGACCCTAAAGTTTAGAGGCACCAGTGATAATAATCCCAATTAAAATTACTAATTAATAACCAATATACAAGTAATTACTATGTTAGTCATATACATGAGCCCGTTTAGTTCGCTGATTCGAGTTTTTAATTTGAGTTGAGATGTGACTTTATGTGAGAGCTTTTTACTGTAGCAAAAAAGTTAGATGTGACTGTTTCTAAGAGCTTTTTACGGTAGCAAAACTCGAATTCTAAACTCAAATCGGTAAAATGAATGGGATCATATTATGATTAGTTTACTAGTAATAAACTATTGTATTAGAAAAAAAATTTATAAATATACTATTTACCAATTAAAAATTAACTTTTAATTAAATAATTAGTAAAGTAATTAGTTATATTTATTCAATAACTTATTATTAGTATATTACATGATCACTTTTTTAGCAATTAATCTTTAAATAATAATTAATTTCTAATTACTAATCGTTAATTATTACTAAATTATGTATTACATATTAATTATTGATTCAATAACCTATTATCAATTATTCCATTATTAATATATTACATAATCACTTTTTGTTAATTAATCAATTACTTACTTACTAATCATTAATTATTAAAAAATTATGAATTTAATAATTAAAAATTAATATTAAGTAATTACTATCTATTTTTTCTATTTTTTACAAATTAATTGTTTACTAATTAATAATTAATTCATAATATAAATAATAAATAATAAATAGTAATTTAGATTATATAACACTGTTGATTAATATTAGAAAATGAAAAAGAAAAAGAGAAAATAACTTTCAATTGTTTTCTATTTCTTTAATTAAAACTATTCTTATTGTTTTTTGTTTTTGTTTTCGTTTTAAAAGTATTTGCTAAATAAACACAATTCAAAGACTGTTTTCAGTTTTGTGCCCGAAAGGATGTGCATAAGTGTTTTTAAAAACTTGCTCAAAACAATTCTAATCACAGCAACTATATCTAGAAAATACAACAAAAGCCGCAAAATTTATCCTCGTGCAAGCTATATTTGTTTTCTTGTTTGATGTCGTTTTTGTTTTCCTTTAGCTGGTAACAAAGCTTAGTTTGACAAACGTCAAAGTTGAATTTTTGAAATATACATGCTGCAGTACTTGATAAACTACAGGAATTGTGAAGATAAATAATACGTTTTCCTTCTTTTTTTCCCCCCAAGAAAATACAACAATACATTCCTACTTGGACTAGAATTATATGTCATCATTATCATAAATCGCATAAAAAAGTAATTTAGAGTTCGATTCTTACTCAACTTCTAACACTTATAAAAACTTGGTACTCTTTCTTCTTTTATTTAAAGGCCTTAATCAGCTCATTCACTTCATACAATTCACATCTCGTTTTCAGGAAAAAAGAAAAAAAAAATTAGCCCTTCAAGTCTTTATAGCTTCCTTTCGCTTTCATTAATACTTCCGCTGTTGAAACAACGTGAAATTTTTCAGTAACCTATCGGTACGTATATTCATCCTAATTCGTTTTTGAATGTCAGAAATAAAATTGTTTCTTTACCCCTTTTACTTCTCTTCACAAGATACAGTGTTGTCGTTTTAATATTATATTTCCATGCTTTATATGATCGAAGATGCAAAACCCTATTCCCATGAACCAGTTTCTGTTTGACTACAAGATAAAATATACGCTTTCTTCAAATGACCTTAATACAATCAACTTTTATACATACTAACAAAACAAAACTTGGAAATATATTTATATATATATAGATATGGTTTTAATATTATATATACACGTAGTTGGTCTTTCAGCTTTTATTTGCACACTTGAAGATGGAGAACTCAACTTGGAAAAAGCGATGTGCATGGCTTCTTGGGTTGTTGGTGATGGGTTTAACGTTGTTTCTGTTGATTTCTGGTCGTTCAGAATCAGAAACAAGACCAGTCAGGTTCTTCTTGCTCAACTTTTGCTTCTCCCCTTTTGTCCCTCTGATCTTCTTAATTAGTCTTAAATACAATATATAGTTTATGTTTCCGTTTATGAGACATTAATAAATATATATAATTATTAGCTTATGTTTTTTATTTTCTAATAAATGTGTAATCAATATTCTTTACGTTTGATATACATCTTAAATTGTTACTCGTTCCATATATATTTGATTGCAGAAGAGTTCTAAGGGATATTAGGGGCCGGGAATTAGTATCCACCCCCAAGATCAGTGTACAAACTCAGAAGCATGGACAAAAGGTATAATTGATTTATTTATTTTTTTTTTTTCAGTGGTCAGTTGCAAAACGTTAAGTACTACTAGGGATAATATTGTTTCAGTAATAATATAAACTATTTGAGTGTTAATTTATTCACTTAGTCCATTTATCTATATTTTACGTTGTTAATGGTTGCAAATCTTATATTTTTCATGTTATTCAAATTAAATAAAAAAAATTTGTTAAAAATTTGTATATATTTAAATAAAAAATAATAAATCAAATCAATTCGAGTCAATTTCGTGTCAATGGTATCTTCGTATAGTCACCGCTAAATAAACCTATCCATATAATAATAATAATAAATAAATACTATAATATAACACAATAACAATAACAACAACGACAACGACAATAAATTGATGCTAAACATCAATAAATTAACTCTCCTTTTATGGTGTAAATCTTATTATTATTATTATTTTCTTTCCGCTACAGAATTGTGTGTATGTTCTCATTAACATATGTACACTAGCTAGGTATAGTGAGGTAGATTAATTCTTTGGCTAATATCAATAAATGATATTTCAGGTGGTGATCTTGGACAATGGCCTTGTTGAACTTAGTTTTTCGAATCCCGGCGGTGATGTTATTGGAATTAAGTACAATGGCATTACTAACTTGCTTGAGATTCATAACAAAAAAAGTAACAGAGGGTATGTGTCGTATTCTCATCCCTTTTCTTAAAGATTTCTTTTGAATTTATATATCGTATAATGAAAATATTTTACACTTTTCTTCATATATCCATATATTTAACTTCTTTTGATGATTTTTCATTATACATTAATTTTTATACGTTATAGGTACTGGGACATAGAATGGGGTGATGACATAACGAGCAATATTGCTGACCATTATGATAGGTAAAATTTTAAATTTTCATAGGCAATAGCGAAAGGGTACTTTATTTATTTTTAGGCTAAAGTTTTGTTCCTTTTATTCAATTTTTTTTCAAAAATTTAAAATGGTTTTTATCCAATTGAACTTATTTGCAGATTAGAAGGAACAAAGTTTGAGATTATAAACGAAGATGAGAACCAAATAGAAATTTCATTCACTAAAAGATGGAATGATTCCTCCCATTCATTTCCTATTAATGTGGACAAAAGGTATCATTCAAGTCTCGATCTTTTCCTGATCAATATATAACTTCAAATCAATATGTAAAGTATTTATCAAAAAATAAATCATTACAATTAAATTAAATTCTCATACACAAGTCTTATATTGCAGATATATAATGTTGCGTGACTATCCGGGGTTTTATACATATGCAATATTAGAGCACCCTAAAGAAGCCCCAGCAGCGCAGATTAGTGTGGTTCGGGATGTTTTCAAGCTTCAACAAAACAAGTATAGTAAAATTTCTTACGATATAAATTTAGTACAAAAACAAATTTTAAAACTTTCTCTTTCTAAAAAACCTCTAAATGGGCCTGTTAAATATCAGTTGAAATGAAATTTTTAATCAATGGCCAGATTTCAATACATGGCAATATCGGACGACATACAAAGAACAATGCCATCAGCAAGTGATCGTACGTCTGGTGAGAAACTTGCTTATCCAGAAGCTGTTCTCTTGACCAAGCCTTCCAAACTTGAATTTAAAGGAGAGGTAATGTATTTTTTTTCCCAGTTTAATCACTTATTTTTTCTAGTAATTATCCTTTTAAGCTTGTTAAATTTACAAATTTCTTTTCTGAATTTATTCGAGTATATTTGAGCCTACAATTTCTAAGGAGACGTTTGGTTAATGAATTAGAATCATGTGATTAGAACTATTTTTGATTTACGTATATTTTTTGTGAGAAAAAATACTGTAACAAATAACGAACCATGATTTGAATCAGGAAATAGATCCCCAGACCAAACAACCTCTAAGTCTTTTCGTAATATCATTGTAGGTCGATGACAAATATCAATACTCAATTGATCACAAAGACATTAAAGTCCATGGTTGGATTAGTTCAAACCCAGCAGTGGGATTCTGGATGATCACACCAAGTCATGAGTTTCTTACAACTGGGCCCATGAAGCAAGAGCTTACCTCCCATGTCGGCCCAACATCCCTTTGTGTAAGATCCCAAATTCTTAATTGCCTTTTACCATTTACTTTTTTTTTTTCCTATTAAGTAATTACATGCAACATTTCATACTTTGAGTTAAAATTTAGTAAAATTTTTAAAATATTATAAATATAACAAAAGCCATATAGTAATTATTATAATGATATTATATTTTGTACTATATAATGATATAGTCATTATTTTAATGACATAAAAATAATTACTATTCTGTTTAAGTATGTTGTTGAATGTTTGAGCCAAAAAAAGGTATATTAATCGAATATATATTTTAGTAATTCTGAATCAAAAAACATTTTCATACAGGTATTTATGAGTTGTCACTACGTTGGAAAGGACCTTATCATGAAATTTGATAAAGGAGAGACATGGAAAAAAGTTTTTGGTCCCATTCCAATTTATCTTAATTCGGTATCAAACGATGAAGATAACCGCAATTCACTCTGGGAAAATGCGAAAAAACAGGTATATTTCAAGCTTTATCCTTACATATATAGGACTTGATAAATATACATAATATAAATTCACATATTTTGTGTATCTTTTAGGCACAAGATGAGGTTGCAAAATGGCCATACAATTTCATTCATTCCAAAGATTTTCCAACCTCTGATCAACGTGGCACTCTTAACGGTCAATTACTAATCCGCGACAGGTATGCGTATTATTAGGTCCCGTTTGGTTGGAAGATTCGTTCTCTGATTCGAATCATAGTTCATGAATCGCTACAGTATTTTCTCTCACAAAAAACACACGTAAATCGAAAATAATTCTAATATCATGGTTCTAATCCACGAACCAAACGAGCTCTTAATCTGTGAGTAAACGAAATTATACTTTAGTGTAAAAGTGACTAGAAAATGTTTTTCGTTCAGATACATCAATGAGGGTCTTTTTGAGGCTAGCTCTGCATACGTGGGTTTAGCTGCACCAGGAGAAGCAGGATCATGGCAAAGGGAAAGCAAGGTAGTTTTAAAACTCTTTAATTGATTAGTGAATAGTTTGATCGCTAATTGATTTATTTTTTTTAACTGAATTTGTTAAATTATTTATCTCTATTTGCTTTGTGAAGTTCGATAATTAATCCTTTATTTATTTATTTTTTACTTTATTTACATTGAATTTGTTAAAAATATAATAAATCAAGTCAACTCATGTTATTTTGATGTTTATTGTGTTAACTATTACATAAGCTCGAGTCAAGTTGTCGTATTATAAACCGAATTATTGCTTCATTTTGACGCGATTTGGTATTTTCCTTTACCGTCTTATGTTTCAGGGATACCAGTTTTGGGTTAAAGCCGATGAAAGTGGAAATTTCTCAATAAAAAATGTCAGACCCGGCAACTACAGTCTATATGCTTTTGTACCTGGCGTTATTGGAGATTATGTGCATGAAAAAATAGTTAGCATTGAACCAGGTACCAAGATCTCCTTCAAGCTTTATCCAACAACATATCACTTAATTTAATTGCATGTTGATCGTTGGCTTTCAAAATGCAGGAGCTAGAATTGAGTTAGATAGTCTTGTTTATGAACCACCCAGAAATGGTCCTACTTTGTGGGAGATTGGCATCCCCGACCGCACTGCTGCCGAGTACTATGTGCCGGACGCATTGCCGACACTCGCGAACCGGTTCTACTTGAATAAGCCAAACCACAAGTAAGTTCACCTCTAACAGAGGTTAATTTTGAGTATAAAGAAATAGTTATACATGCCAACTGTTTTAAGGATTTATTAATTAGGGCAATTTGCTCCTAATTAATTGAGTAGAATTTCAATTAGGTCAATATAACTTTCAACTGTTTTTTCAACAGGTTCAGACAATACGGCTTATGGGATCGTTATACTGATTTATATCCTAATAATGATCTCGTCTATACTGTTGGAGTCAGTGATTTCCGGCACGATTGGTTCTTTGCTCATGTCAACCGGTACTCAGTTGTTTTCACTTAGTTTCGACTTATTTAGTATTTTAGTGAACGTTTGGTTTACGGATTCAGAATCATGATTCAGAATCATTCTCAGTTTACGTGTTTTTTTTTTATAGATAAAACACTGTAGCGAGTCACGAATCATTATTCGAACTATGACACAAATCTTAATACCAAACATGGCAATTTCTGGCATCTTAATTTGATATCTTTTTCTTTTGTTTTTTTTTTTTTTTTTTTTTCTTATATGATTTTAGGAACACGGGAAATGGAACATACCAAGAAACCACATGGCAGGTCAAATTCAATCTTCAAAACGTGATGTGGGATGAAAACTACACGCTCCGACTAGCAATAGCCTCAGCCCAAGCAACTAATTTGCAGGTATATACAAAATTCTTTTCAGTGGTTTTTATCCTTTCTTTCATGACATGAAGAAATAGGGTATTAATATATCACCTATTCTAAATAACAATAACTTTGAAAAAGTGTAACAACAATGCCTTACCACTAAAGTCATATTATCATCAAACCTTTTTTAAATCATTTTGACATAAAATAAATATCATATATTACACTCTTAGATCCCGTTTGTTTTATATACTCAAACTCAAGTTATTATTTTTCTCTAAAAAAAGAATAAATTAAATTTTAAACGTTAGAATCAAGAATCATAATTTGAGTATACGTTATAAACGGGCCCCTAATATCTCTACCCGCCTGTTATATGCATCAGTTTTGCTTATGGGCTTTAATTATTTCTTTTTTTTTTTTTGGTCATGAAATTAAAGGTTCGGTTCAACTACCCGCCATCATACCCTCCAATGTTCTCAACACATCGAATAGGCAGAGACAACTCGATCGCAAGGCATGGAATTCATGGACTATATTGGCTTTACAGTGTCAATATTCCAGGCTTCTGGCTTTTGGAAGGAAACAACACTCTCTATCTTACACAAGCCAGAAGTCAAGGTCCTTTTGGAGGTCTAATGTATGACTACATTAGATTTGAAGCGCCTCCCGTGACTTTTATAGCCTAAATAGATTTCGTCTCTTTTTTTTCTTCTTGTTGGAGTTTTGATCTTTTTTATTCATTTATTCATCCCGTTCATGTATATGGGATTGGAGAACATTGAACAAGTGATTTATTCTTTATATGGCGATTAATTTTTTTCATTTTTCTCTTTATTTTAGTTATGGGATTTATTTCGATTGATCATATGTAAATAAGCTACCAGTTTTTTGGTTTAACGTAATCATATTGAAGATATATACACTTATATGCGAATGTGTGTTCCCTCTGCTTCTCTTGTGAAATATGCACTTGAACTAGAAATATTTTGGAAAATATATATACTAGAAATATGTATATATTGAAGTCAAGGAATCCAAATATTTTGATTAGAACTACGTGGCCATAGAAGTAATTAACGTTCTAAAATCTTCAATATAATATGAACACCAAATTAAATTTTCTACCAATTTTTGCAAATATAACTAAATCATCTATTTATGGATACGTTGCCTGTATTGAATAAAGATGACGCATATATATGACATTTCCTTAACTTGCTCATATTTTGTGTTACTAACTAATTAGAGCTGTGACTTAAACTATTCAATTTTATACTTATTTTAAATGATCCAGATTTGCAAAATAGGTTTTTTAAAACTCAAAATGATTAAACATATGCAATAACTTGTAATTTTCTCATGAAAAATGAGATGACCAAAGCTAATAAAGTGAATAAAAACTCTTTTGCGCTTGTGTCTTCTAAATTCTTTTGCGCTTTAACTCTGTCCCTCTGTCTCTCTTTTTTGTTTTTTTTTCGTGAAACAAGATGTAATCATCATCCATAACGTCATCAAAATGTTGCAGAGAAATAACACAATAACACAACATAAGAGCATAGGGATATTTGAAAATCTCCAATATCTGCGAAGTAAAAAAGTCAACAATTTCACCATCTTTTAACACAAAATACAACAAAATTTGATTAAGAAAAAAGGAAAAGAAAAGAAAAGCTCAGGTGTTCACGGATTAGAATCCGTGCATTAGATGTCAATCTGTGCATAAGGTTTCATTATGGGCTGGGCTTTAAGTTGGAATATGGGCTATTAAAATTAACTATATATCTCTTTAAGATGACTTTTTGGGGTTATTGATAGGATTCTTGTGAGGAAAAACTCACGAATCATTTTTTTGTGTGCGACTCTTTTATGGTCATAAGAAGTTTAAGAATATTAAGAGAAGATTGAACGATGTTTGTCTACTCGCACTCTGATCATGAAAACGAGAATCGTAAAGAAGATCGGTTGTTGACTCTTTTGTTACTGTTTAGAATGTTTTAGGGCTTGTTCTTTTGATGTTTTTGAGTTAGGTAATTTGAGTGTAGATTTTGAGTTGAGTTTGAGTTATAACTTAAGTTGAAGTTGTAACTTGAGTTTGTGTTTGGTTGTGTACATTTGAGTTATGGTTTGAGATAAGAATCTTTTTTGAGTTTGTGTTTGAGTAAGTCAAAACTTAAATTTATTTTTAGATAGTATTTTAATAAAAACTCAATGCTGATGAAAAATTTTAATAGGGTATATGGGTCTAGTTTTATTCGTCTTTTCGTTGTCAACGCATAGAAAATACTCATCTCAATCAGAATTAAAACGAAAAAGTTATAGTATTTTTAAGAATAGAAAAAATACTGCTCATTAACTTAAGTTCGAGTTTCTGAACTCGAGTTGAAGGGGAAACTTGAACTCGAGTTTTAGTTCTAAACTCGAGTTCAAACTCGAGTTCAAACTTAAAAGAACATGAACTCAAATAAAGTTGTAACTCGAGTTACCTTTTTTTTGAATTTTTCACTCAAAAACTACCTCACCGAACAAGCCCTTAATCTGTCAGACGTGTTGTTTTCATAATCTCTAAAAATGTGATTAGATCTTTGATATTTATTTTATATAGCATCATGAATATGGTCTTAATGGACTTTGACATTAATTAACAATTTTTAAAATTTTGCTGCGCACTCGACGTAGTTTTTCCAACACCATCTGCATCCGTAATTTGATGATCCAACCACAAGCCTAACAACCAGATTGCATCGCGAAGAGGCGCATCACTTGCTGATTTTTGAGCTCGCCACACCTTTGTTGAATCGTGCCACCGCAGCTTGCAATACGGCTCGCTTGTTAGTGCCATCAATGTTAAGGGCCCACTCAGCATGTTTTCGCTTAAGAACCCCTTCACCGGATCAACTTGTGACCCGGTTCTCTAGATCGCATTTTTGCTACTCAAGACCTCCTCCACGAGATCTACTCCCAACCCACCTCGTAGATGGCACCACCACCACTTGAGACCCACTATTTAGATTGTGTTGCCGGCGCTTGCTATCCCACCCTAATCTTCACCCACCTCAGAAGATTGCATCAGCCCCCCCCTCACGTCACCGCTACTATCACTGAGACCCAATATCCCTCGTCACCTCGAAAGGGAGAAAGATAAAGAGAACTTAGAAGGAGATATTTCTATTTTTATCTGAGAAATATTTTAGAGCCCTAATTGAGCAGACTATGGAGAAAAATTAGAAAAAAAAAGTAAAACTCTAAAGTCTTGAATTTTTAATTCCAAAACAGACTTTTAACCTCGGTCAAAGTTTGATCAGTAAAAAATTTTCTTTCCGCATTGTTGAAACAAAAATTGACGTGAGTGTAATGCATTTTAATACTAGTTAAAGGAAAACAAACTTAAAAAGTGTGAAAATGCACTTTGAACATTAGGTTTTGTGTAATGACCAATACTGTATTTAGTATGATATTGTCCAATTTGAGTTTATTCTCGCA
Source organism: Morus notabilis (assembly GCF_000414095.1). Taxonomy (NCBI): domain Eukaryota; kingdom Viridiplantae; phylum Streptophyta; class Magnoliopsida; order Rosales; family Moraceae; genus Morus; species Morus notabilis. The sequence continues at coordinate 228,004 of NW_010365731.1, forward strand.
CAGTTTTACTTTTTAACTTTACACTAAAAGGCTTTATACCATATGGAGATGGTGTCTTTACTCATAAACTATCCTTACAACCTTCCAGACAATGTAAGATTAATTACACAACTTATCTTGTGTTGACCCTTTTGTTTCAAAAGATTGATGATGCGACATTTCGACTTACCAATGTGAAACACACTGGTCAAACGTGCTGAAAAACATGGTTTTACCAATGTTTAGTAGGATTTGAGCAGTGAACTTTCTCGAAGATATGACATAACCTACCATTAATATTTCCACCAATACAGATCGTTTGCTCATTATAATATGTGGGCTTGTATTCAATTTTGAGGAGAACGCCTTGTGCAAATGAGCTCTCGCTATCACCGGCCTACCACCGCGGAAATAGTTGCGTCATTGACTGAAGATGAGTTAACAAGCGGAAGTATATCTTCATTTTCCTGAGTAACTTCATTTCTAGTTGAGAAAGCAGGCTTTTTTGGTATTGCCATAGAAACGTTTTCATTTCTTAGCATCGAAGAAACTTCCAACATTGATGGCCTCTCGTTTGCGTTTTCCTGCACACACAAGAGAGCTATTTGCATGCATTTCAACAACTTGCATGAGGAGAGTGCGTCGTCAAGTGAATCGTCCATAAAATCCCTCCCTTTGCCTTCTTTCCACATTTCAAAGGCCTGAAATAGTTAAAGTTGTATTTATAATTAGAAGTTGAATATTTTCCACATCACTAAATAGATTAGGTTTAAGTCAAAAGATAAAATTAAAGGAAAACCTTGAGTAAATACAACTTACATATTCTAGGAGGCTTAAATCTTCATTTGAACCATAGAAACAACTATTTATCTTGCCACTTATGATCTGAAGAAGGAGAACTCCAAAACTATAAACATCTGATTTGGTGGAATATAAGCCTTGCTTAGCATATTCAGGAGGAATGTAGCCGCTGCAATTCATCGTTGAACACATTAATTGTATTACAAATTTAACGAAAGGGCTAGCTAGCTTTTTGCTAAAGCTATTCTAATTGGTATAAAGCATACAACTTACTATGTTCCTACAATCCGGCTTGTGTTTGCTTCAAGTACGCCTTTTGTGAAAATTCTGGCCATACCAAAATCTGATATCTTAGGTTTCATATCGTCATCAAGTAATATGTTGCTAGCTTTCAAATCTCGATGTATGATTGTCAATCTCGAGTATTCTTGGAGATAAAGAAGTCCTTGAGTTACACCTTCAATGATGTCCACTCGTTTTTTCCAATCCAAAAGAAACCTTCTAATAGGATCTACACAGATTTAGATAGGTAATGAACAATTAGTTCTATATTTTTTAAAGTAGAGAGAAAACTGCACCAAATATTCATGGCTATAGGCTTAGATAATCCGTGTTGGCTTCCTTAATTATAAATTTCCAGAAACAACTAATGTTTTCACATGTTTTACTACTAATCTTGCTTTACTTTAGACATAACTTAGATCATTTACTATATTCGAAAATCAGGGAAAAATTACAGACCAAAGAGGTACAAGTCCAAGCTTTTGTTTGGCATGTATTCATAGATCAGCATTTGCTCAGCTCTTTCAATGCAGCATCCCAAGACCCTGACAAGATTAACGTGTTGAAGTTTGGATGTAAGTACAACCTCATTCTTGAATTCCTCGAAGCCTTGTGTAGAAGAAGCTGACAGCTTTTTCACAGCTATTTCCTGTCCATCTGGCAATTTACCCTAGCAAACAGACCGCCAATTTTCATTAGAATTGGGATTGGAATTTTATTATGATTCAACTGAAGAAGAGCAAGCCTATTTACTTTTAATTGTCGACTCACTTCTTTCAAACTGTTTCTCGTTATTAAGAAAGGGTAACAAACATAAAATACGAGCTTGTTTTATAGCAATAGTAACTAATCGTTATTGTTTTAAGGTCAATCTATTCACCCGTCTAGATAATATCTTTTCTATTGTTCACCAATAAATTGTCTAATTAAAATTACCATACATATATGTTTGTGATTGTTCATTTTGAAAGAAAAATACCTTAAATATCCGGTGTTGAGAAGAAATACCAAGTCCAAATCAGATGTTTAACATGGTATTTCAAATAAACAACAGAAATATTTAAATATTTTTGCTTTTCAGAGTAATCAATAGATGCTAAATTACCTTGTATACAGGGCCATATCCACCTTCTCCAAGCTTATTATTAAATGAAAATTGATCTGTAGCTTCTTCAATGTTGGCAAGGCTAAAGACTCGCAGATCAGGAGCATTTTTATTAAAGTCTCCTGCACCTGCTTTAAACTTTATTGATGCTTTTGAGCTATGCCCTTCCCAATACAAAGGTTATGAAAGCAAAATACGTTAGAAATACAAAAAGATGAATGTTCTAAAGAGTGAGAAAAAATACATCTATTTATCTAAGAATATACCTTTTGACTTGAGCTTTGTCTTCTTGAAATAATACAACAGGGCAACTACAAGTACAAGGAAAATAGCTGCTGCTGTTGTTGCCAAAGTGATTACCAACAATTTTTCCCTATGTCTTTTCTTGCTTCCACCTTTTTGAGCTATGAAGATCATAATCAATTTAATCATTAAAGTAAGAAAAAGTTGTCCTCCCACAATAGTCTGCAGGAGCTGAGGCTTTCTATATTCAGTGGGTTAGGGAAAAACAAACAAACTTCATTCTCTAAAGAGGGAGAAAAATAAACTGAATTAAGAAAATAACAAAAAAAAATATAACAAATATTTACGTAGTTCAGTAAAACGATCTATGTTCGCTAAAGAGGGAGAAAAATTCACTAACTTCAAAATCACACTCAACAATCTTTATCAATCTCTATGATCTCTACCCAAAAGCCTTCATTCTCTTTACCTTTTTCTCTTCTCACGGTTTTTTTTTCTTAATTATTTTTCTCAAATGTGAGTACTCTTTCTCTTTACTTTTCTCTAACCAAAACTTCACAAAAGACATATTTATAGACTCTTATTGGGCTATAACATAACCCGATACCAAAGACACAAAATAATAAACTAAGCCCTAAATAATAATTTGTCATATAGCATACAGTTTCCACCTTAACTCAAATCCTCTCAACTTATGTCAAGTTCAAACTTAGGTATTCTATCTTGACACCCTTTATCGCACCCCTTAAAGGTGGGGTGATGATGATACAGACTCAATAAGAATAAACATGTGTCAAGTTCAAACTCTCATCAAACTTGACACAAGAAACTGACTTCTTTTTCTATAATGCTTTAACTTCATCGCTTTATGTCTTCTACATCTGTCCTTCACCTCTTCTACTGTTATAAACATATTGTTGCACTCTTGTACTCATGCAACTTCTTTCACAATAAAAGAAGGCTTTTTAAGGCGTGGCTCAACCCTAATAGTTCCACCTACAATGGTCGTCTCAATCAGCTTGTACGGATTTTTCACTTTTTCACTCTTCATGGTTATTAAATCACCTATCTTGACTTGCATAAGCCATCTTTCACCTAATACTCACAACACATGTCTATAGCCCAAAAGAATAAACTTCTTTTTAGGTGAGGAATATCCCTAACATTTGTCATTGTCCTCATAACACCATCAAACATCTTCACCTTCACAATACCTATCTCATTAGATGAAGCATTAGATTCATTGGCCATCAATAAATTACCAACATCATAGGACTTAAAAGAATCAATTCACTCTTTATATGGGCACATATGAAATAAACATCCAAAATCTAAAATTCAAGTATTAGAAATATTTTTGTCAATAATAATAGAATAAACATCATCTTCACTTTCATACATAGTACTGGCAATATTTGCATAATATGAAGTCTCTTAAGGTTCTTGCTTTCCTTTTTCTTTAAGATGCATGCTTCTTATGTTCTTCACAATTTCTCCTAATATGCCCCATTATATGACAATAGTGACACTCAATCTCCTTATATGAACGGGTTTGAGAATGCCCATCTCTCCTAACACAAAATAATAACTTAAACCCAAAATCTTAATGTGTCATATACTCAAAACAGTGAAAGTCTATTTTAAATAGGCAATTTGTTTAATATTTTTGGTTTGTTAACATGTTGATTGGATCAACGGAAATTTCATTAATGTTTTTTTGTTGAGTTCAGATTTCCTACTTCTTTTATCACCGTACATGTGATAAAATAGGTTCTAGAAAACCAACAAAGGAGTCACTACGAATCCCCAGCAAGCCAGATCAACCCATCAAATACCCCATTTTGCAAGTCATCGCACAGCTTTTGGCATGAAGTTAATGAGAGAATATCCTCATTATAATCCAATAATGGGTAAAGGCAACTAAATCATTCAGAAAATAAAGGAAATCACACTACAACAAAAAGGGTTATTAGCGAAGACATTTATCGTTGTTAAAATCACAGTATTAGCGATGACATGTCGTTGCTAAAAAGAAAACAAAATTTTTGAACGACTTGTCGTCGCATTCACTATTTACGATGACATTTCGTTGCACAAAATTTTACTATTTGCGACGACATATCGTCGCTAAAATTAGACATATTATTCACGACGACATATCGTCGCTAATAGCCATTGGCGCCAAAACCAATATGCCGCCAACAATTGTGGCACCAGTTTGTCAATTATTTGCAACGACATGTCGTCACAAATATTGATTTTACAACTGATGGTGATGTGGCAAAAAAGAGACGAAAATTTTATTTTTTACGATGACATATTGAAAAGTCGTCGCAAAAAATGGTTCTAGAAAATTCTTTTCAGAACGACTGTTTTTGCGACGACACATGTCGTCACAAAAAAGGGTTCCAGAAAATTCTATCAAGGACGACTATTTTTTGTGACGACATGTTTAATAATGTCATCGCAAATAACTGAGAATTTAAATTTCCCCAAAAAAAGGGCAGAAACTTTGGTGGTTTCCTTAAAATTATTTGCGACGACATTTTAACAAAGTCGTCGCAAAAAATGAGCATGAGTATATTCCTTAAGAATATTCTCATAAATATTAATGAGGTGAAGAAGAACGACGTCATTTTTATATTAATTGGGACGACTATTTAATATTTTTTGCGACGACATAATGTCGTCGTAAAAATCCTCTTGTATAACCGCGATCGCAGAACTCTTTTCTCTATTTTTTCTGGTGACCCTCTCAGTTTTCTCTCTCCTTCTTCGTCCAAAACCTCTAAAAACTGTCCAAAAACTCTAAAAAAAATGTAAATATATCATTTTGTCTTCAAATCATTCATTTGTGGAGAAAAATATTCTGAAAAAGTCTAAAAAAAATGGAGTTTTCACCTTGCCATCGCTGCCCATTTTTCCGGCCGTCGTCATTGTTTTCCAGCCACCGTCGCCCTCCCAGCCCTGCCGCCATACCATTTTCCAACCCCTAGTGTTTGTGGGTTTGGATTTTGTGAGTTAATATTTTGGTATTTTATAAATTGATTTTGGTATTTTGGTTGTGGTTTTGTTTTGGATTTTGAATTTAGTTTATGGTTTTGGATTTAGAATTGTGAATTGTAAATTAGAATTGAAATTGAAATTTGTGGTAATTAGATTGAAATTGTTATGAAATTTGTTTGATGATGATTATGTGATGATGATTAAAAAATAAGTGACCTATGAAAATATTAAGAAGTTAAAAATAATGAATTATATATATGATGATTAAAAAATTTAGATGGAAATTTTAATTAGTATTATATTATTAATTAAAAAATTTTAGAATAAATATTATAAAATAGTTAATAGAATGTTAAAGACATATTACAATATAATTTGTGTTAATTTTCATAAAATTTGATAAAACTTCATAATAGGTAATCATGTCTGGCCTAGTCGCTACTTGTGCTGGCCAGGGGGAGCGCAACCTCCACCCAATCCTTATAGGTTGCCATCACACTGTGAGTCTGGTATGTTAGTGCTGGTTCCCGAATCGAATTCGGGTGCGGAAGCGTGGGGATGAAAAACAGCGGATCGTGTATAACAAAATTTTTCATAAAACTTTTGAGATACTCTATAGATTATATTAATTTATGCACGAATAAATTAATCACATTAATTTACATCATTCAAGGATCAACCGAAAAATACCTGGAAGCCGACTCGGATGATAACTTGAATTTCTTTGACCACGAACAGTCCTTGCTCCAAGCTTTGTGTCTAGAATACCAAAGTCTTCCACGTTAATTCCTTGATTCCACGTAGACGTGTGTGTGGGCACACGTGAGACAAAATAGGTTTCTTAAACACTCGAATTTCCACAAACACCAACGCATGCACGATGTGGAATTTTTGGAGAAAAAT